>NC_135955.1:64153629-64406129 GCF_053455715.1 Rhinoraja longicauda | reverse complement strand
AAATAAGTAAGATGTTAAAAGATATTGATCTTGGCATGGGAGAGAGAGAGAAACCAACCAAGAAAAACAGATTATTTATTTATGATTAGAGATACGAATCACATCAGTGGACAAAGTCAAAACGATGGGAGACTTGCAGAGATTCTTATGCCCAGAATATATTACATTTCTAAGAACATTTTAATTGTTATTTAATACCAAAGTGAGAAAAAAATATTAATCAGTGGGTTCAGTAACCCGCAATTGTGACTGAGAATGCACATTGTTTTATTGCACCTTTTTAAGCATGACTTTAGGGACACGGATCTTTTATCCTTCCATTTTTTCCCCCAGTGGTGATGTCTACAAGAAGAGCAAGAAATTGCATTTTGAATTAAAGAGTCACAGATTTATTGTAAAATGCAAAGGTACCTTTTCCTTCTTGGATTAAGACTCCATGCAATTCAGTATTACAGACTTTACAAAAATGAAACATACAATTTGTTTATCTTGCCCGTTCAATCGTTCAAAATGTAAAACTGCATCAAAGCAATGTTAAATGTAAATGTATTGCTGCAGTACAGCTGGCAACATGTCTGTCAGCAGAGCTATGAAAGCCAATGCATCTAAGTAAGTCTGAACAAATATTTGTCCATAAACTCTCAAGCAGAATAATAATTCAGCCTAAATTTGGGCTAGTGGTGAAATGCTTCATTTGATTACATTCTCTTGCATGATTAATTCTTTGAAATACACCTATTACTTTAAGCACTAAAATTAATGTAAAATAATGGGAAAAATCTATGTTAATTTGGCTGAAATACATCCTATATGTAGAGATAAGCCATAAGCGGGTTTGTAATCCGACATCCTCTCACACCGTCCAAACACGAAAGCCTGGCTATGTTTCAGGTTCTAACAGAACAGTTACAATCAGCTAAAAGGGAATGAAATTTGATGAATCAGATAACTGGTATAAGTCTGCTTCTCATGCTGAAGTTGATGCTTGTGCGGATGGGGAACTAAATCACACAAACTGGTCACTCTGGTTTCATCTGTAAGTCAGATATACATAATACACTGGTGTGGGAGAAAAATTGTGGTTCTGTCACATCATTCCTTATCAAACTTTTGCAGCATAACTGCATTCAGAGAGAATATATTGAGTAACATTATGAATATTTAAGAATCATTAGGGTGTACATACCATTATGCAGAAAGATGCAATTCATCCATTAATGTTATCCACCATTAAACTCAAACTTAATTACATTAATTACATTACATCAACTACATTACTACAATGGGCCATTTTCAAACGCACATCAAAATGGTTACACATCTACAAATATGGTACTTCCATTTACTTCCAGTCATTCTGTTGGACTCATCAGCCAGTATACAATTTAATCGCAGAAATTTATAGAGGAATTAAAATTGTGAACGTTATATTCTGAATACTTGATATGAAGATGCATAAAGGCACACATCAGAGTTCTTGAGTTACCTCTGCATTGGCCACATGTTTTGGACTATATAATTTTTACATAACCATTGAGCAATATTGTATTACTGAGGACACTCCTTGTTGGAATAAAAGCTGGATGAGGTTTTAAAATCACTTTGTTTTTGCCCTTTGGTAATTGCCACTGCACTTTGGCTCGTTGTTTTAAGTTCATTTTGAATATACTAGCATTTGTAACATACAATTTTACACTGTCCATTATGAATATTAAGTACAGAAAATATTATCAATGTCCTTTCTATAAATAGAACAATACAGGAATTAAGTACCATATTTCGAAAATCAAAAAGGTTTCAGTTATTTTCCAAAATACAGGCAAATAGGGTTAGCTGAGATGGGCGTGCAGTTCAGCATAATGACCCATTTCATTATTGTGTTATGGTCACTGCACTGATTATTCAGGTTATATCCTTCCGTACATTTAATTCCTGCAATTTTTTTTGGTTGACAGGAATCCTTGCGTGCCTCGTATAATGTTATTCTTTTTTTCTATTCCGATTTTTATGTTAATTTGTGCCATTAATTAATTACTATGGAAAAGTCAATCAGAATTTTGAATGCTACTTCGCCATCTGGAAATAATTGATCATTGTTTCTACCCATGGTGGATAAAAATAATAAAGGCATGCCATTCTCATAATGTACCACTTAATGTATCAAATTTTAAATAACCCCAAAGGTTGAGTTATGAAGCCAGCTTGGAATGAAAATTGTCACATGTAAGGGTATTGCAAATAAAAAAGACACAAAAATAATGAATATATGGAAAAATGCCATGTTTAGCCGACAAATAATAATACCATACTTGATGGATAGTGTTATTTGTTATTTTGCTCATTTGCAATTATCCAAACTCTCCTGTGACATGAGGTGGTGAATATTCACCCTCCTTCGTGGCATTTGCAATGTAAGAGATATCCAAAGACCTATCTAGAAATAATTTTAAAAATATGATATAATCTTAATGTACAATTCAGATAAATAACACCATACATATTTTATCAATGATAGCTGCACTAGAGGTAAATAGGTGCAATATGTATTATTATGGACTCTTTTTTGTTTTATGATACATTATCAATTTTCACTTGACTATTACTTTTCCTGAATATATTTTATTACTACAAAATATTTTCTGAGTATTTTCTAATGGCATATAAGGAAAATTCATTTTTGTACATTTTGTACATGGCCAGGAAGTATTCTAGCTCAAAACAACGTCATTAGCTTTAACAGAGTTCCCTATAGGAAATACATCATTGAAAAAAAAAATCAGATTGCTGTACTAATCATTGCCAAAAAGAGTCTTGTGTTTTTAATATGATTTGTATGATGTACATATGTTTTAATATGTCATTCTATAGAAAGGGTAGATGAATAAAGTACAAACTAAATTTAATATATACACATGGAGTAGGTGTTACCATTTCAGAGACAAATATTTTTAATTTTTTGATACAACCTCTCTCCAAGTAAAACAACGTTGAATAACTTGAAGATGACCACTCCATTTACCGATGCATTCTGTTGGTTCAATGACACAGACCATTTCTTGAACAAATCACAACAAGGCTTAATGATTATTGGTCTAATAACTAATAGTTTGAATTCTTGACTACTGCCAGCCCGTTGGCTTTGATTGAGATGGTAAACCAGAAGGACAAGCTGCAGAATGGAAGAGATATTCTAAAGGGTCTGAGAGTGATAGCAATCTGGGTGGGAAGGGCGGAAGGGCACTGAAAATAATCATAAGTTATTGATCAATAAACACTTTTTAAAAGACTCAACCTTTCTTTTTTTTGTGATTTTATTTCATTCTGTACGGTGAAAACTGCAAGAAATAAAATGGTGCTTGTATTCAAAAATGTAAATGTTCAATTAATCTGATGGCTATCAAAGTAATGTAGAACTATTTAAGCTAATAACCTTTACACGGTAGCTTTACTGAAATGACATTTTGATTAATAACTTGGAATCTCTTCAGCTAGGCAAAAAGGCACAAATAATTTGCTTTTTATTTATGGATACATATATGGTTGCAGTTCACTATTAAACATTTTAAACCATCAGGTAGATAACTACAACTGATATTTCATTAGATATGGCATCAAAGCTATTTTTAAGCTTTTCTTTAGCTAATTTAAACATGAAATTCAATCAAAACATTCATTTAATAATTTATGAAAACATACCATATGAAAACATACAAAATATCTTTATGGGGAGGGCAGTACTTAGAAATGCAATATCATATGATTATACCATATTGTTGCCATTGTAACCTCTGTACTTTATTATATGAGATTAATTCTAGCTTTCTGTGTAAGATAGTACATTTTCTGATTATACCAGAAACATTAACTGAAAACCTTCAGAATTCTTGATGAATTATAAAAAATGAATTAAATAGTGCAATACTCCTGACTACATTGACTGTTACAAATATAATAGTTCTGTTTATGTTACGAAGGCACATTATCTTCTCTGTGTTAGTTTCAAATAGAATGTCTTTAGTGCTTTCCTTTTGAAGATATACACTGACAGACATGTTTCTATTGGAGATCCTTATGGACAACATTTAAAAGGCATTTATTTGTACAGGTACTTGTATAGGAAAAGAGCAGAGGGATATGGGCTTAATAAAGGCAAATGGAATTAATGGTGAAAGACATAGTTGGCATTAGATGAGGTGCGTTGAAAAAGGTCCAGTCCTGTGCTGTATGCTCCATGATTCACTGAGTGGGAATTTGGCGAAAGTGGCAGTACATTCTGAAAAATGCTTCACAAAGAGCAGTCCCTGGAGAAAGGAGGAGTGGAGACAGGATGAGACTAGGGGTGGGATATTATTAGGGCTGGCAGATAATATGCTGGATACAGAGGCTGGTGGGGTGAAAGGAGATGACCAAGGCAACTTTCAAAGTTCTATCCTGCACACTAGGAACAACTTACAATTTTCACAGAAGCCAATTAACCTACAAAACTGTACGTCTTTGGAGTGTGGGAGGAAACCGGAGCACCCTGAGAAAACCCTCGCGGTCACAGAGAGAAGGTACAAACTCCGCAGAGATAGCACCCAGAGTCAGGATCAAACCCAGGTCTTTGGCGTTGCAAGGCAGCAACTCTACCGTGGCCATTGTGCCACCTCTGTCATTGTATATACATGTACAATCATTTTTTGCAATCTATCTGCAAAATGCATTGACACATTGATGGATTGGAAAATGGAGCAGTGTGGTGACAGTGACAGTGAAGTCCTATTTTTCCTGCTGCATAGTTGCAAAAGAGGAGATGAAACAGCTGGCAAAGTTGTGATGTGCACTTGCTCCCTATGTGATGCGTGCCTGTTTCTGTGCTGTAAATCTCTATGAATGTCTGAACTGCAAACTTGGCTCACACAGCAGAGGCTTCCAATGCAAGTTCATAACGGATTAGTGAAAGTGAAGGGAAAACTGTTAATAAATCCATTGGACAAGTTGTATCCCATTACACTTTATAAAAGTAAAAAATAAAGTGGATGAGCTTGAGGCTCAGTTAGTCATGGGCAAGTATGATGTTGTAGGGATCACTGAGACATGGCTACAAGAGGACCAGGGCTGGGAACTGAATATTCAGGGGTACACAACGTATAGAAAAGACAGACAGGTGGGCAGAGGGGGTGGGGTTGCTCTGATGGTAAGGAATGATATTCATTCCCTTGCAAGGGGTGACATAGAATCAGGAGATGTTGAATCAGTATGGATAGAAATGAGAAATTGTAAGGGTAAAAAGACCCTAATGGGAGTTATCTATAGGCCCCCAAACAGTAGCCTCGACTTAGGGTGCAAGTTAAATCAGGAGATAAAATTGGCGTGTCAAAAATGTAATGCTACGGTGGTTATGGGAGATTTCAACATGCAGGTAGACTGGGAAAATCAGGTTGGAAATGGACCCCAGGAAAGAGAGTTTGTAGAGTGCCTTCGAGATGGATTCTTAGAACAGCTTGTACTGGAGCCTACCAGGGAGAAGGCAATTCTGGATTTAGTGTTGTGTAATGATCCTGATCTGGTAAGGGGACTAGAGGTAAAAGAGCCATTAGGAGGCAGTGATCACAACATGATAAGTTTTACTCTGCAAATGGAAAGGCAGAAGGGAAAATCGGAAGTGTCGGTATTGCAGTATAGCAAAGGGGATTACAGAGGCATGAGGCGGGAGCTGGCCAAAATTGATTGGAAGGAGGCCCTAGCAGGGAAAACGGTAGAACAGCAATGGCAGGTATTCCTGGGAATAATGCAGAGGTTGCAGGATCAATTTATTCCAAAGAGGTGGAAAGACTCTAAGGGGAGTAAGAGACACCTGTGGCTGACAAGGGAAGTCAGGGACAGCATAAAAATTAAGGAGAGGAAGTATAACATAGCAAAGAAGAGTGGGAAGACAGAGGATTGGGACTCTTTTAAAGAGCAACAAAAGTTAACTAAAAAGGCAATACGAGGAGAAAAGATGAGGTACGAGGGTAAACTAGCCAATAATATAAAGGAGGATAGCAAAAGTTTTTTTAGGTACGTGAAGAGGAAAAAAATAGTCAAGGCAAATGTGGGTCCCTTGAAGACAGAAGCAGGGGAGTTTATTATGGGGAACAAAGAAATGGCAGACGAGTTAAACCGTTACTTTGGATCTGTCTTCACTGAGGAAGATACACACAATCTCCCAAATGTTCTAGGGGCTGGAGAACCTAGGGTGATGGAGGAACTGAAGGAAATCCACATTAGGCAGGAAATGGTTTTGGGTAGACTGATGGGACTGAAGGCTGATAAATCCCCAGGGCCTGATGGTCTGCATCCCAGAGTACTTAAGGAGGTGGCTCTAGAAATAGTGGAAGCATTGGAGATCATTTTTCAATGTTCTATAGATTCAGGATCAGTTCCTGTGGATTGGAGAATAGCAAATGTTATCCCACTTTTTAAGAAAGGAGGGAGAGAGAAAACGGGTAATTATAGACCAGTTAGTCTGACATCAGTGGTGGGGAAAATGCTGGAGTCAATTATAAAAGACGAAATTGCTGAGCATTTGGATAGCAGTAACGGGATCGTTCCGAGTCAGCATGGATTTACGAAGGGGAAATCATGCTTGACAAATCTACTGGAATTTTTTGAGGATGTAACTAGGAAAATTGACAAGGGAGAGTCAGTGGATGTGGTGTACCTCGACTTTCAGAAAGCCTTCGACAAGGTCCCACATAGGAGATTAGTGGGCAAAATTAGGGCACATGGTATTGGGGGTAGGGTACTGACATGGATAGAAAATTGGTTAACAGACAGAAAGCAAAGAGTGGGGATAAATGGGTCCCTTTCGGAATGGCAGGCAGTGACCAGTGGGGTACCGCAAGGTTCGGTGCTGGGACCCCAGCTATTTACGATATACATTAATGACTTAGACGAAGGGATTAAAAGTACCATTAGCAAATTTGCAGATGATACTAAGTTGGGGGGTAGTGTGAATTGTGAGGAAGATGCAATAAGGCTGCAGGGTGACCTGGACAGGTTGTGTGAGTGGGCGGATACATGGCAGATGCAGTTTAATGTAGATAAGTGTGAGGTTATTCACTTTGGAAGTAAGAATAGAAAGGCAGATTATTATCTGAATGGTGTCAAGTTAGGAGGAGGGGGAGTTCAACGAGATCTGGGTGTCCTAGTGCATCAGTCAATGAAAGGAAGCATGCAGGTTCAGCAGGCAGTGAAGAAAGCCAATGGAATGTTGGCCTTCGTAACAAGAGGAGTTGAGTATAGGAGCAAAGAGGTCCTTCTACAGTTGTACCGGGCCCTGGTGAGACCGCACCTGGAGTACTGTGTGCAGTTTTGGTCTCCAAATTTGAGGAAGGATATTCTTGCTATGGAGGGCGTGCAGCGTAGGTTCACTAGATTAATTCCCGGAATGGCGGGACTGTCGTATGTTGAAAGGCTGGAGCGATTGGGCTTGTATACACTGGAATTTAGAAGGATGAGGGGGGATCTTATTGAAACATATAAGATAATTAGGGGATTGGACACATTAGAGGCAGATAACATGTTCCCAATGTTGGGGGAGTCCAGAACAAGGGGCCACAGTTTGAGAATAAGGGGTAGGCCATTTAGAACGGAGATGAGGAAGAACTTTTTCAGTCAGAGGGTGGTGAAGGTGTGGAATTCTCTGCCTCAGAAGGCAGTGGAGGCCAGTTCGTTGGATGCTTTCAAGAGAGAGCTGGATAGAGCTCTTAAGGATAGCGGAGTGAGGGGGTATGGGGAGAAGGCAGGAACGGGGTACTGATTGATAGTGATCAGCCATGATCGCATTGAATGGCGGTGCTGGCTCGAAGGGCTGAATGGCCTACTCCTGCACCTATTGTCTATTGTCTATTGTCTACACATCTTGAGCATTTCAATCAGATTCAGCCATCTTATTTTCTATATAAACAATCTATGCTATCAAGAGGAACATATCACAACATAGAATTGTACAGTGCAGGAACATGGCCTTTGGCCCACAATGTCTGTGCCGAGCATGATGCAAAATTAATCTTATCTCCTCAACCTGCATGAGATCCATCTCGCTCCATTCACTACATATCCATTAGCCAACCTAAAACCCTGTTAAACACTATTGTGTCTGCTTCCACCACCAACTTGCATTCTAGGCACCTACCATTCTCTGTGTAAACAACCTTGAACTGCACATTTCCTTTAAATTTCCCCCTCTTGCCTTAAAGTTATGCCCTCTCGTATTTAACATTTCCATCCTGGGAAAAAAGGTTCTGTCTGTCTACCCTATACCATTCCCTTCATAATTTTATATACTTCTATCAGGTGTTCCTAAACTTTGATTACTACATGGCTGCAGTCCCTACCACCTACAGAATGTACTGCATGTGTTTGCCCAGGCTACTCCAGCAGCATCTCCTAAAACTCTGACTTCCACCACCAAGCAAAACACTGGCACTCAGTAGATGGGACCGCCACCATTTTTAGATTCTGCTCCAGGTCACACAATATCCTTGCTTGCCGGTCTTGCATTTTTGTTAGGTTGAGATCTTGTAATTGAATAGGTACATGGACAGAAAAGATTTAGAGAGATATGGGCTAAACACAGGCTAATGGGTCTAGGTCATGTAGACTTGGTCGGCATGGACGAGTTGGGCAAAAGGTCCTATTTCCATCGAAAGACACAACATGCTGGCATAACTCAGCAGGTCAGGCAACATGTTTGGAGAACATGGATAGATGAGTTGTTTTGAGTCGGGACCCTTCTTCAGACTGATGGCCTGTTTATGCTGCATAACTTTATGACTCTACATGACAGAATGGAGATAATACCTTCACTAGAAGGACTGCAGTGATTCAAGAAGTGGTTCAGACAATTTTGAAGATGACATGTTCACCTTGACAGTGATGGCTAAATCACAAAAAATAAATAAAAAGCAAACTATGCATGATGTATCTTGGTGTCACCTTGTCTAATTTATTGGAAGAACTTGTAAGAAGAGTCATAAAAGACTTCATTAGACCCCCAAATCATTGTTTCCAAATAGAGATAATATTCAAAACAAGAGCTTGATATTTCCTCTGAAGAGTATGCGGTCCATGCTTGTTGCTCGTGTGCCAGCTAAATCCACTCAGACCTTGATTAAGCCTTCCATCTGAAACTGGCTCTTGAAGCCAGCTTAATCTGACTGATTCAGTTACATGTCCCACAGAAGTGCTTTGTTAATAGTCAAGTAGAGGATTTGGGCTGAATCAATTGGCAAAACTTACAGAGGCACTCACACCAAATCAAAAACCTTTCACTTTTTATTAAAAGTTATGAAAACATTAATTAAGATCTAAACCAATTTTTAAAAATTAAAGCAATTAAATGCCTAAATCAAACTCAGCAAATAGATGGCACAGTGGTTAGCACTACAGCTTTTAACTTCCAGTGACCAGAGTTCAGCACTGACCTCTGGTGATGGCTGGGTGCAGTGTGTGCGGCCTCCCTGTGACCAAGTTGGATTTCCTTCCATGCTTTTGGTGTCTCCCACATCTCAATGAGGTGGAGTTTAATTTGTCATTTATAGTTACTCTTGTTGATGGGTGGTCAGAAAATCAGAGGGCAATTGATCGGCATATCAAAGAGAACAGATAGTAAAGAAATATTTTGTTTAGTTTCGAGATACAGGCCCTTTCGGCCCACCGGGTCCGCGCCGGCCAGCGATCCCCACACATTAACACTATCCTACACCCACACAATTTTTACATTTACCAAGCCAATTAGCCTACATACCTGTACAGCTTTGGAGTGTGTGGGGGAATGGAAATGATGTGATGCACATAAAAATAAAATGAAATGGAATCAAGAAAATGTCAATTGCAGAAATCTACCTTTCCCCCTTCAAGCCCTTCATGACAGCAGGGAAACGTAAAAAGCCCTTGCTCCAGGACTGGATTAAACACTCCTGAGGCAGCCTCTGCATTCCTCACAGTTCCATTGATAAATGCTGATTATTCTTCTCGGGGCTACTGCTTTTCCTGCAGAGGTTTTGCATGACAATGCTGTTTTCAATTTGATTGTGCAGAAACAACAAGGAAATGATTAAGGACGGAAAGGATAATAATTACAAAAGTGTAGAGTGATTATATCAGTGAATGGTAGATCCTTCTCTGGAAAGAGCATAAAAAGATTTGCCACACTTCAGTGACATTTTGCAGGAAGGTACAGGTAAAACGCACACCCCAGATTCAGGAACACGTTCTTCCCCTCTGTTATCAGGCTTTTGAACGGTCTTCCCATGAGCTAGGGCACTGTCTGATTCACCTCTACCCCCATTGTGGTCATTGCACTTCATCTATGGAATTGATGAGAACTATATTTTGCACTGTACCTCAGTACACGTGACAATAACAAACCTAAACATAAAACTTAACAAATGGAAGTTGCCTGATGTACAGTGCCACTGTGCACTCAGCCCCACAGATTCATGACCATTCCTGTTCAATTAAATAAACTGTTGCAGGTTAGCTGGTTTATTTCCCTCTATATTTTTCGTATCTAGCTTTTTCGGGAAGTCCATACACATAAAATGTTGCCAGATGCCTGTGTTATCCAAATATCAACATTATGCATTTGCTGCTCTTCTTCTTGTGCATTTACGTATAAAACATGTTGATACTGACATTTACTCTGATTTTCACATCAGAAGTATGCAATATCATATATTGTAAGACCTGTGTAAAAAAACCATGAGAGGAATAGATTGGGTAAACGCACAGTCTTTGGCCCAGAGTAGGGGAATCGAGAACCAGAGGGCATAGGTTTAAGGTGAGGGGAGGGAAGATTTAATAGGAACCTGAGGGTTACCCTTATACATAAAGGGTGGTGGGAGTATGGAACGAGCTGCCGGAGGAGGTGTTTGAGGCAGGTACTATCACAACATTTAAGAAACATTTAGACAGGTACATGGATAGGATAGGTTTAGAGCAGCGGTCTCCAAACTGTAGCCCACGGACCACATCCGGCCCACCATGAGATTTTATCCGGCCCGCAGCAAGCACGTTCCATGCTGCGGGTTCTGTAGTAGCGTGGGGACTTTTTATTTTTATTTTTTAAGCGGCCTTTATGAATGGTGGTTTATTGTCACTTGTGCACTGCACAGTGGAATTATTTTAGCATAGATCACACATGAACAAGTCACCACCATATTTTGGCGCCGTTTACAAAAAGTCCGAAGTCGGGTCAGCGCGCTGGATGTACTGGAGCGGCTCCCGATCCAGGCGAGCCCCAGGCTGCTGCAGGGCCTCCTCCGTCACCCTCGACTGGCTCGGCCCGCCGATCGACGCCCCTCTCCTCGCCCGACCGACCGCCTGTGTGTCCCGGGGGAAACGCCTTCTTCAGCCGACCTTGCAGGCGCTGGAGGCGTTACCCCTCCCCTACTGGCCCACCCATCGTGTCCGTCGTCGCCAGCGGCTCCCTCCTCCTCGGTTCGCCGGACTTCAGGGCCGAT
Source organism: Rhinoraja longicauda (assembly GCF_053455715.1). Lineage (NCBI taxonomy): Eukaryota > Metazoa > Chordata > Chondrichthyes > Rajiformes > Arhynchobatidae > Rhinoraja > Rhinoraja longicauda. Next base: position 64,394,640 of record NC_135955.1, on the reverse strand, counting down.
CTCGGCAGTTTCCGCACTTACATGTCAGGTAGGCCATCAAGTTGAGGGTTTCTATGCAGCTGCCGTCTTAATAATAATTAAAAAATTTAATTATCTCTTAGTTATCTCAGTGCTCACCTGTGAGTCACTGCGACGGTGACACACATGTGGGCACTCCACCATTATATCAGATGATATTTCTATACTGTCTGCAGGCCCACTGGTGGTCAATGTATTTTTTCTGCTTTATAAATAATTGTATACCTACGGTATATATAGATTCCAATATTTCAAGCCCTTTTTAAAAATTAAATATTATTTATTTGTACCTCATTAAATTTCTAAAACTGACATTTCTTCATTTTTTCCTATGGCCCGCAAAAATGTGCCAAATATATAATGTGACCCTCATGCTGAAAAGTCTGGAGGCCCCTGATTTAGAGGGATATGGCAGGCAGGTGGGACCCATGTAGGTGAGGCATGGTGGCCGATGTGAGCAAGTTAGGCCGAAGTGCCTTTCCATGCTGTAAGACTCTATGACTCTCTGACTATGACCTTCACCAAGATATTCTTTGCACCCCTGGCTGTGTGCTGTGGATCAATGAATGATTATTTTGAGAACTGATTTATTGTAAAATTCTATATCGCCTGAAGTTCAAAGCACCAGGCACTCCAGAATAGCTCCTACAACATGAGCATGTTGTCATTTCCTTCCTGCACTCCATCCCTGTAAAGAGAGTGGGATTGGAAGTGACAGTACAGAAGGAGATGTGGAAAAGGGGAAGTTTGAAGGGCAGGGGAAGTTGAAACCTTAACAGTCAACTCAGAGGATCAGGAAGGAAGCCACAACTCTCGATTTCAGGAAGGTCAATATTAGGAAAGGTTGTGGACTTTTCAGGGTGATTACTGCCATTGGAGGTAGAGGTGGTTCAGCAGCCTCAAGGGTTTTATTTTAAATTCAAGAGGAGCTACCTCAAGTAAGTAGTGATGGAGTTTAAAATTCCACACACTTCACATGCCTTCTCAGGTGGGTTGCCTTAGATTCTGATGAAGGGTCTCACAACCAACATGTTCTTCTCATTCAGGTTACAATGTGTGTTGTAATAGGCCTGTACTATCTGAAGATCAGTTATCTAACCTGAAGATCAGTCATGGTGCCTCTTACATGTGGGATCATTGGACTATTTCTGCACACTTGCTAATTGGGGATGTGCTTGGCTATGGCAATACACTACTGGACTGTTTGTGAGAAAATAATTTCACTGTGTGTTTGTACTTTGTACATGTGACAATAAAAGCACCTTTGACTATTGCCCTTAGAAGTAATATTTAAAAAAAGATAAGTAATGTTCAGGCCTGCTTCTAGGTCTGAGGCAGAGAGTATGTGCATGAAAAGTCACAGAGCTCTTGTAATGCAAAGCAAACACATCAGAATGTTTTCAGATGGAATCCTTTCATAATGCACATGAGCCCTGCATTCATCTGGAATTTCTAGGATTTTTAGATTTTTAGATTTTTAGATTTTTAGATTTCATCAGAAAACCTCTTGGGGTGTTTGAGTTTTATGCAGAATTATTATCAGATGCTGTCTGACCTACTCAGAGCTGTATTGGGATTTCAACCTTTATTCTTCAGCTCATATAAGTGATACCATTTGCTTCCTGATAGCACTAGCATCAATATCTGACAGGCTGTGACCAAATGCAAGTGCAGCACTTCATTATATCAATACAGGCTGAATTGACAAATTATATTTTATTTGCACTCAATTCACTATTATAGATCAATTTTCAGCATTCTTTTATTAAAAGACTTCAGCAGGGCATAAGGCCAATCTTCAAAAGACTGTAGTTATCCATTGCTTGCAATTTTACGTGAAGCGGAATAAACAACACATAATCAGCTTCGATAATAATTTCTTATCATTTTAACTGAAAAATGAAGAAATCTCAAGTGCACATTATCTTGCTTGAAGGTATTTATTCACAAAATGCTGTAGTAACTCAGCAGGTCAGGCAGCATCTCGGGAGAGAAGGAATGGGCGACGTTTCAGGTCGAGACCCTTCTTAAGGCTGAAGAAGGGTCTTGCTTGAGATCAATAGACAATACGTGCAGGAGGAGGCCATTCGGCCCTTCAAGCCAGCACCGCCATTCAATGTGATCATGGCTGATCATTCTCAATCAGTACCCCGTTCCTGCCTTCTCCCCATACCCCCTGTTCAACCACATACTGAGAGATAGTTATTAAATGTCAGTGTAATGTACAAGGCAAATAGAAACTAAACTGAGACTTTGAGAGGTGTTCTGATAATTAGGTCCAAGTTATATATATAAACTTGGATTAGGTCCAAGATATAAAAGATAAATCTGCATCAGCAATCGGTTTCAATATTTTCACTATTAATTTTCCTCCTACCAGTATGTCTTCTGAACTACAATACTTGCTAAATGAGTCTAGGATTTTTCCACTGTCAAAACCGTTTCTTCTTTCACCTGCGTCCCAAGAGCTTATTTATCTTAAGTTTTCTCACATTTTATTTTCAAACAATTTTGGAATGAAGGAATGGTGAGAGTGTGTGCTTTTCAGCATTAAGGATGTCAGGTTATGTGATGGCCAGTTTCCAACATTTAAACACATTGCATTTTGCAATCTTTGTGTAGTCTGTCAGCGCAAAGCCTTGCCAGATCAATGATGAAACAAACATAGCTCATATTAAAGGGACACAGTCCTTTCTCCAGTGTGTTTACTCTGGGTAAGATTGACAAGTTATACCTCGTTATTGCAAATTAATGTCACCGAACATCTTTAACTGAAGAATGTTTTGCACAGTGGTTTGAGCCTGTTGTTTTTGTAATGTTGTTCCTCTGCCATTTTACCTTTGGCATTCCTGCTGCAACATTTCACTTGCTCCTTTCTGTTTTCCTTTCAGGTATATCAAGAAGATATGTGTGGGAAAAGAGCAACCACCGTCATTTGGTGAGAGGAATAAAGAAAATGCAGACTTTATCCATCCCTTTCCCATTCCTTCTCCTTCTCCAATAATAAATACTTCAATTTTATCTCGAATATGCCGTTCCCTTTCCCTGACTCATCCCATTTTCCACCATTTGCTCATTCTCTCACCCCTTTTTATTTGAACACAATTGCTCAGCCTTCTCTCTTGTTGCTGCTAATCATCACTGATCCTCCATCACAACTTTCACTATGCATCACTCTCAATAATTATTAACAGGACCAAGAACCACATCCTTTCTCTCTCTCAAAGAGGCTTTGTTTCCTTTCATAAAGGAAAACTCACAGAAGGATCGTGCCTTTCTTTGTAAGTTTGCCTTGGCCTCATTAGTCATGGAATTACCATTGAATATTGAAATTGAAAGGGTGGTGAATCTGTGGAATTCATGGCCACAGATGGCTGTGGAGGCCAAGTCAATCGATATATTTATGGTATTTATTCACAAAATGCTGGAGTAACTCAGCAGGTCAGGGAGCATCTCAGGAGAGAAGGGATGGGTGACGTTTTGGGTCGAGATCCTTCTTCAGACCTGATCTGCTGAGTTACTCCAGCATTTTGTGAATAAATACCTTCGATTTGTACCAGCATCTGCAGTTATTGTCATACGATATATTTATGGTAGAGATTGACAGATTCTTGATTAGTACAGGTGTCAGGGGTTATGGAGCGAAGGCAGGAGAATGGGGTTGAGGAGGAAAGATAGATCAGCCATGATTGAATGTCTTAGTAGACTTGATAGGCAAAATTGCTTAATTCTGCTCCTAGAATGTATGAACATGAAATTAGAATTCTTAGAAGTATAAGCTATTCTTAGTTGATGTGTTAAGCTGGATTCCATCATGATCTGAAACATTTTAAGCCAAGATACCCTTTGGTTTCTCGTGGAGGTGATACAGCACAGTGTTGTCTTATGAAGGAACCATGATGTCAGGTGTTATCTGGTGAAGTACTCCCATTGTTTACACAAGGTAAAATCCAAGCAGGTTTACATGTAGGTTTATTAATGTGAACAGCTTTGTTTTGCATGCTATCTAAACAGATCAGATAGACCATACATAAATACAATTAAGTCAAATTCAGGCACAATAAACAGAAAGGAGAGGAAGATACAGTGTGCAGAATATAGTTCTCAGCATTGTAGTGCATCAGTTTCATAGACAAAGTCGAACATTCACAATTGGGTAGAGGTGAATCAGACAGTACCCTAGCTGATGGAAGAAACTTTCAGAAGACCGATGACAGAAGGGAAGAAGCAGTTCCTGAGTATGGTGATGCCATTCAAGCTTCTGTACCTTCTGTCAGACCGGAGCGGGGAGAAGAAGGAATGATTGGGCTGGGACAAACCTTTGATTATGTTGGCTGCTTTTCCGAGACAGAGAGAAGTGTAGATGGAGTGAATGGTGGGAAGTCTAATCGAAGTCAATGGAATCCCTTAAGCTAGAATCTTCCGTGGAATTCCTTTACCTACTATGCCCGCATAGCTGAGTAATGGAGGCTTTTACTTCATGTATGGCAAACTGAATTGGGCAGAGGCTTGAAGTATGGAACAAAATCCTAACACAATTGATTTTAGTAGTTTCAAGGAGCTTTAAAAATACCAAATTGCGACAGTATTGTAGCAACAACCCGTAGAAATTAATCAGAAAAAGCATGCAAATAGTTGATAATGCTTTAAATAGTATCAGTGCTGAGCAGATTCCAGTGTGGATGACTAAGGGATTTCACTAACTGAATTGTTAAGTTCTAAAACACCTGGGCTAGTGGCAAATTATTGTTGCATGCCAAATGAGATCACTATTTGCCTCCTCTGCTTACTTCTGGTATTTATGCATGTAGTAAAATTCTCAGCAATGCAGTTACATTAATACACTCAGCAATGTGGCATCTGACTACAATTATTACACACGTGTTCATATTAAGAATATTGCTTTAGGCACAACTTGCACCATAAATGTGCACACATCTGAAATATACTATCTTTATACACTTTACATCCAACAAGTATGCAATGGACTTGAAATATTGCTGTTAGGGAGAGATTGAGCCCAGTGAAGAAAAATAAATCACCAAACCAAACGTACAACACGAATCTTTGTGTTGTTGAAGATGGGTTTGCCTGACCAATGCTGAATAGCCTCTGCCTTCCCTTTCCTTCACAGCTGACAGCACCTGAGGTCTCACCACACTTTCAATCAACTCCTCTATCCATATGCTTGCTTCATTGCCGCCAGTATTACCAGATTAAAAGATTAATCAACCTGTGCTGTGACTGCAGCAGGCACACTCTCATAGTGACATAGATATTCCCCAGCCCAGCACAAACAAACGGCACGTTATGGGGGGGGGGGGGTTGTCTTACAAAAAAAAAGGTCTCTATCATAATTTATTCCATAATGTGGTGATACGTCAACAACTAATGTGTCAAGAAATGCAAATTGAAAACAAATGAATTGTGTGCTTATTTATTTACTTTTTGTAACATACATTTCAGGAGAGTGAATTTTATTCAGCATCTCAAATTTTTGGGTATTGATTTGTGAATTCTAGAAGAGTGAATTTCCATAACTGAAATGGCCATAACATAGGGTAACACGTATAGTGACGGTAATGCGAGGGTGTATCCGTGATGCACCCACCTCCACCTATTGCACCTCAAACACCTTCTCCCAGTTTCACAAAAATGGTAAAGGACAAATGCATTACGTAGAATATGCTTAAAATGTAAAGTTCACATATTTATAGGAATATAGACATATTCGTGAAACTGAACAACTATAGCGCCAGAAAGAATAGCATGGAAAACATTTTATAAAGTAACATTTGACCATTAATTAATAACCATGATGTTACCTGTGGGAACAACAGAATCCTTTAGGTTGCCATAAGCAGCATGATGGATATATATGAAGGCAAATATGTGAAGAGGATAAAGGTATTTATATCCTTACAAATATTTATATGTTTTGAGAGGACCTTTCCTCCAGTTTGCTTGCCTTTAATTCTGCTGGAACACAGGTGATAGATTTAGCTGAAATGTTCAATATGTATTGACATTAACTTGTTTAAATTCTCATAGTCGCCTCCTGAAGGCAGCAAAGGCAAAAAATATCCAGCTTTCTGTCGACTCACAATTCTAGACCAAGAACTCATAACTCAACTAAAAATGCTGAATACCTAAGTTTAACCTTTTGTCTTAGCATAATATCAGCGACTTAATGTATAAAATCAAAGAGTATATAGAATTATAGCAGGGTGACCAAAATTGAATACAATACTCCAAGTGCAGCTTAACCAATGTCTTGTACAACTGTAACATAAAGTCCTAACTTCGGTACTCAATCCCTAACTGAAGAAGGCCAGTGTGCCAAAAGCCATCTGCACTACTCTATCTATCTGCTATGTCACTTTCAGGGAACTATATACCAGCACTCCTAGGTTCCACTGCTCTAAATCAAGCCCCAGGTCCATACCATTCAATGTGAAGATCTTAACCCCGTGTGCCTACACAAAATGCAACACCACACACTTATCTGAATTAAATTATGTTAGCCATTCAGTTGCCCACTTGCCTAGTTGATCAAGATCTTGCGTCATTCTTGATAACCAACCTCCCTGTTGATCGTTGTTAAAGACGACAAACGACAATGGCCCAGCATCGATCCCTGAACCAGCTCCCCACTACCACCGTCTGCTTCTTACCATGAAGCAAATTTGTATGCAATTAGCTAGTTCTCCCTCAATCCCAATCTAACCTTCCAGAGTAGCCTTCCATGTGGAACCCTATCAGCCTTGCTGGTTCATATTGTCTTTGGTCTTCCCCTCATGAACCTTCTAGGTTACGATTTCACGTCTATGGATTGTGTGAGGAAACCAGAGTACCTGGGAGACCCATGCGGTCACAGAGAGAATGTACAAACTCCATTCAGACAGCACCCATAGTGAGGATTGAACTCGGGTCTCTGATGCTGTAAAGCAGCAACTCCACCGCTGCGCCACTGTGCTACCCAGATGGCCAGTTTGACTGCAGAGGCATTGCTTTTAGAGGGTCAGCCATGACTAACTTGAGAACATTCACATTTCTGATTTAGAAAACACGAGTTCAAGAAGTTCAGATGAATACAAATGGTCTCTATTGTATATATTTTATCCTTAGACACATTTGTCCTCAGACACATGCACCAAATTCATGTTGTTGTTACAATGAAACAGCAATTTAGAAACAGAATTCAATATCACTTTGCATTTTTAATGCATGCAGAGGACAAATTTCTACCTTGTATTTTTTCTATAAGGGAAATCATTAAACACCTTCCTCTTCTAAGCTGACTACAGAGGTCTTTTCATGTCACTGGATACCAAAATTTACTACCGGATATATGTAGGGAGGAAATTCCTTTTTATAATGAGGCTGTGTTTTATTATTAATAATGTTAATTCTGAATGTCTGGATGTGTTTCAGGTCGGACTAATGATCATACGACAAGTCAAACATAATGTGCGGTGGTGCCAGGAGTTCAAAGACTGTGCAAGCAGGATTTCTACACTTCATGTTAACAAATTCCACTTTGATAAATCCTATCTACAGGGAGAAGCTGTCATCTCTTTACCCACATATTTTGCAACAGTCACTTCGTGAAACATTTTGAAAAGACATACCGAGAAACTGCAGGAACACATTCACCTTTTCTTGTAAAATTTGATAGGTAAAAGTAAAGAACACCTCTATTCAAAACAAAATGGTGCAAAATGCAAAGTGTTATTTAAAATAGGATTGAGGTGTGAGGGAGAGCTGTGGCGAAAACTCAGGATATGCCACGGTAAGGAACAAAGCAGAAGGACATGAAGTGCTGTCATACAATAAAATAACAAACGGGAATATTGTAAAAAGATGGTGGAATTTAATTTTCAAACTTCCCATTGTAACTCTGTTCTTGTTCATTGTAAGTCCATCAAATACATAGTGCAGTACAACACAGCCCACAATGACCATGCCAAACACGATGCCGTTAAACCTGCCTCCACTGCTTGCACATGATCCATATTCCTCCACTCTCTGCATCCATGCATGTTCCCATCCAAATGTCTTTAAATGTCATTGGTAGCTCATGGCATGGTTCATTCCCAGTGATGTAGCTTGAGGTGCATCAGTTCCTGCCTGATGAATATCTTCACAAGAGCATCACGTGAAAGACTCCTAAGAAACTCCGCAAGAATTTGCTGAGTTGTGGTTTAGCCCAGTGCATCATGCAGACCAGATTCCCCATCACTGACTCGATCTTTGCTTCACGCTGCCTCAGAAAAACAGCCAACATAATCAAGGACCTTTCTTATTTCCTTTTATATCCCCTTGCATTGGGAAGAAGATACAAAAGCTTGAAAACCCATACCACCAGATTCATGAACAGCTTCTTCCCCTCCGTCATCAGATTTCTGAACAGTTCGCCCATAAGCTAGGGGAATGCTCCAACTTTCCACCCTCTTTGCAGACATTGGACTTTTTCTAGAACTATAAAGCGACAATACTGAAAATTATACTCTGCAAACTGGTATGTTTTCTCTTAGCTCTATCTGTTGTACTTGTGTATGGCTTCAGGCTTTAGTTTTGCTTTGTGTTTTCTGGTTTTCAAAAAATTTATAGAACTTTTTCTTTGTTTGTTTGTTATATATTGAATACTGTGTTTGCAACCTGTTTTACTGCTACAGGTATTTAATTGTTCTATTTCAGTACATATGACAATTAAACACTCTTGACTCTTGATTGTATTCATGATAGTATTGTCCGATATAATTGAATAACACAGAAATAAATGTTTTTCACTGAATCTCAGTGCACGTGACAATAATAAACCAAGCCCATACACTTTTACAAATGGATTCTTGGACAAGGGAAATGAGGGTAGGGAGACAGTAAAATGGCCATCAACAACTCATTTGAGTTTTTCCATGCCGGCTAACTACTGCAAGTAATTTTTCAGCATCCCTTTTGTGCAAGTATACATAAATATGAAGAAACCCTATGAATCACTACATAAAGTAAAATTAATAAAATGCAGAATTTTTGATACTATGTTTTTGGTCTATCAAATGATTTTAAAAAAATAGAAAGCAGCCAATCTAATAATTTAATACTGTTATTCCACATATGTTGGAAAAACTAGGCCACATTTTGTGGCACTTTTCAGAGAATTACCATTTTAAAATTAAACGGTAATTGAGAGCATCTGTAAGTGTTTCATGGAATTGTTTAGAAATCTTGACCGAGCTATTTTTGGCTGGGAGATATGCATCAAATAAGCTCTTATGATAATATCATAATAATGAAATATATGTGTAGAAATGAGAAATAAAAATGTTCAGAAAGTTCAGCCATTGAGTTGGTGTTGATTCCTTGCAGCTCAATGAAGCATCAAGACAACCCATGGCCAACTACATGTCAAAGCTGCTTCAGAGATATATTGGTCATTTCTATCCACCTTATTTGCTATCTTCTCTGTCTCCTTCTGCTTAATGTTTCTCCAATGTCTGAGACAGACAACAATCCTGATTTCCTGTCAATTTAAGACTGATTCAGGACTGATTCTCTCATTCATCCAGAGAAGAGCCACGGAAATCTGGTATTTTATGGTTACCATTTGTCCATTTCATGGATTTATTATCTCTTGGATGAATAAATATATTCCTTCACGCTATCTTTTTGATAAAAATCAAAAGATCTGTTGCTTATACGCAGAGATTACCAGGATGAGGAAGCTTGGCACAGATGGGTACAGATGGCATTTGATAATAAATGCCAACATTACATTAACTTGAGAAAAGACACAAAATGACAGAATAACTCAGCAGGTCTGGTAATATACCTGGAGAACATGGATAGGTTACATTTAGGGTCAGAAATTAGTCTTTTGAAAAGTGCTGACCCAAAATGTTGCCTATCCATGTTCTCCAGGGATACTGCCTGATCTGCTGAGTTACTCGGGCATTTTGTGTCTTTCTTTGGTATAAATCAGCATCTGCGATTCTTCGTGATTGCCTTTATTTGTCCCAGTTTGGAATGTCTTCCTTCCTCCAATGTAAAAGAATGGTTAAGATACAACTTGCAAATAATTTATGAAGAAACAAACGCCAATGACTTGTTGGAACAATTCCCATGTGATACATAATACATTTGAAATGCAAACACAATTTTGACTTTTGCCATCAATCTCATTCAACTCTTTCATGGGAAAAGAAAAACTGTGCACTGTAATTTTACCCTCAGGCTTAAAATGATAATAATATAAAATGTAATTCACGTGCAAATATGGTCTGTAAGAAATGTTTAAAACATGGAATTTCCTTTTTGGAAAACTGCACAGCAATTTTAAAGCTGGAATAGCAAAGCATTAGAAACAATTAGAATAGAATAGTTCCTTTATTGTCATTGTAACATGAGCCATGTACAACGAAATTGTAAAATGTCAGCCAGTCAGTGCACCATTCAAACATTTCTAAAAGCTAACGATACATACAAGGTAAAATATTTTAAAAAAGATAAACAACTAAAATAAATATCATGAAAATAGCACGCATAAACACCCAACCCTACATCCTTCTGTCGATTTCACAGTCTCTTATTATGTATCGCCCCTGCGTTCCTTGGCGGCTACATTTAGTGCCTTTATAGCAGTGGGGTAAAAACTATTTTTAAGTCTGTTTGTCCTTGTCCTTGTAGATCTGTACCGTCTGCCTGACGGTAACAGTTCAAACAGGGAGTGTCCGGGGTGGGAAATGTCCTTTATAATACTCTGGGATTTTTTGATGCAGCGGGAACTGTGTAAGTCCTCCAAGGTAAGTAGAGGGCAGCCGACAATCCTCTGGGCGTTGTCAATGGCCCTCTGGAGCGCTTTCCTCTGAGCCGCTGTGCAGCTGGTGTACCATACGCATACACAGTATGTTAGGATGCTCTCAATGTAGCACCGATAAAAGGACAACAGCAGTCTCTGAGTGATGTTATTCTTCCTGAGCACCCTCAGGAAGTGCAGTCTCTGCTGGACCTTTTTCAGCAGCGCAGAGGTGTTCACGCTCCACGTCAGGTCCTCCTCAATATGGATTCCCAGGAAGCGGAAATCCGCCACCCTCTCCACACAGTCCCCTCTGATAGTTAATGGTACCATGTCCGTTTTATTCTTTCTGAAGTCTATTATTATTTCCTTTGTCTTTAAGGTGTTGAGGAGCAGGTTATTTTCTCCACACCACACTGTCAGCTGCTCCGCCTCATCCCGGTAGGCGTACTCGTCCCCCCCGGTGATGAGTCCCACCACCGTAGTGTCATCCGCAAATTTGACAATGGTGTTGCTGTGGTGGGCGGGGGTGCAGTCATGTGTATAGATGGTGTAGAGCAGGGGGCTCAGCACGCAGCCCTGTGGAGAGCCGGTACTGAGGCTGAGGGCCGTGGATGTGTGATGGCCCACTCTGACTCTCTGGCTGCGAGCTGACAGGAAGCTATTTATCCACATGCAGGTGGAGTGTGGAAGTCCCAAGTCCCCCAGTTTGTCCACCAGTTTATGGGGAAGGATGGTATTAAAGGCAGAGCTGTAGTCCACAAAGAGCATCCGCACGTAGCTCCCCGGCTGCTCCAGGTGGAACAGTGCAGCATGGAGGGCTGTGGCTATAGCGTCCTCTGTGGATCTATTCGCTCTGTACGCAAACTGGTGGGGGTCAAAGCTTCGGGGCAGGAGTGAGGTGACTCATTAGTCACCTACCTACTCCTTGGTTATATGTAAGTGAATAATTGGAAACATGCAACTCAAAAGCTCTTAAAGAAATATAAATATTTATTTAACCTCTTCAAAGACAGCTCTCTTCGGGAATGTAATGATAAGTCCAGTACTTTTTTTAAAACTCCTCTTTTTACCCTCTGGGTCAGACTCTGCCTTCTTTCTTCTAGTCAAATAAGTGCTCAAACTGTAACTTTGGCTGTAGTGTAATCAATACATTAAATACAATATTAAGGTGGCACATTTGGATATAGCATCAGGCAAATGCAATCCCATTGAATTGTTTCGGGACAATCTTAATTGGCATTATCAAAGTCGTGTCTTGACATTTTAACTGCAAGTGCTTCAATCCCACGAATAAAGTCACTGAAATTTAGTTTTCAGAATATCATAAGTTATAGGAGCAGAATTAAGCCATTCGGCCCATCAAGTCTACTTCACCATTCAATCATGGCTCATCTATCTCTCTCTCCTAACCCCATTCTCCTGCCTTCTCCCCATAACCCCTGACACCCATTCTAATCCATCTATTTCTGCCATAAAAATAGCCATTGACTTGGCCTCCACATTGACGTGCAAATGGGATTCCAGTGTCTTCACCAGTCCAAAGCACCCTGATTTAGAAAACCAACTGGTGCGAGGATTTTATCGCAGTGCATTGTGCACCACATAACCTACAAGTAGAAGACAGCCACCAGTACATGTGGAAGAATAGACAGGAGCTATGTTACCTGGAGAGTCAAGAAGCACCAACCAGAAGACCTTATGGAGACTGGAAGAATGCAACATCACAAGCTTCACCATCCAACAGAGTGAAGTTTAGTTTAATTTAGTTTAGTGATACTGCATAGAAACAGGCCCTTCAACCCATCTAGTCCACACTGACTATCAATCACCCATTCATACTAGTTCTATGTTGTCCCACCTTCTCGTTTCACTCCCAACACACAGCAGCCAATTAGCCTACAAACTCACATGTGTATGGGATGTAAGAGGAAATTCACGTGGTCATGGGGGCAACATGCAAACTACACACACAGACAGCAACCGAGGCCAGGATCGAACCCGAGTCTCTGGTATTGTGAGGCAGCAGTTCTACCAGCTGCGCTAACATAGGGGAAGGCAATATCTGGATAAGCATTCACTTATAAAAACCTTTATAATTCCCTTATAACCATTGAACCATTAAAAGTAAAATTCCTGTGAACTCTGAAGAAAAAGCAAAAACTTCTAGAAACACTCAACAGGTCAGGTGGCAGCAGCAGCGGAAAGAGAAATAGCTAAGATTTCAGGTCCTGGACCATTCATCGGAATTTGGGCAGAGATAAAACAAGTTGGTTTTCAGCAGGAGAGAAGGTGAGGGAGCGATTGATGAAACAAAGGAAGAATCTCTGATGACACCAAACTATTCAATCTTGCTTTCTTCAATCTACATAATTCAATGTAGTATTATAAGAAATTATGTTTTCTCGTCCTCACGATATAAAGATTAGTTCAAATTAAAACAAAACGATTAACTAGAAAACTTATTTATTATTTCCTGCACATGAAATGTTATTTTAAATTGAAAATGTATCGGACTTTCCTTTATTATATTTTTTAAATCACTCATCAAACATATACAGTGGTATAACCTGTATGAAACTTTCCAATCTGGATTCCGCTCAAACCACTGTACTGAAACTGCGCTCCTCAAAATCATAAACGACATTCTCCTCTCCTCCGACGCTGGCAACCTCAACATCCTCATCCTACTTGACCTCAGCGCCGCCTTTGACACCATAAATCACTCCATTCTCCTCACCCGACTTGAAACCTCCCTTAACATCACCGGCACAGCCCTATCCTGGTTTAAATCTTACCTCTCTGACAGACACCAGTTCATCTCCATTAACAACTGTAAATCCCCCACCGCTCCCCTCCCCCAAGGTGTCCCCCAAGGCTCAGTCCTTGGCCCCCTCCTCTTCATCCTCTACCTGTTCTCCCTTGGTCAATTAATCCGCCGTCATGGTCTCAACTTCCACTGCTTCGCCGATGATATCCAGCTCCTCATCTCCACCAAGTCAATCTCCTCCACCACACACTCTACACTGACAAACTGCATTACTGAAATAAAATCTTGGCTTCAATCAAACTTCCTCAAACTCAATTGCAACAAATCTGAAATCATCATCATTGGTCCAAAAATGCTCACCAAATCCACCCAAAACTTCATCCTCAACATTGATGGTCTCCCAGTATCCACCTCACCTCACATCCGGAATCTTGGAATCATCCTTGATCAAACCCTCTCCTTCGACAAACACATCAAACACATCACAAAGACAGCCTTCTTCCACCTCAAAAACATTGCCCGTCTCCGTCCATCCCTCTCCTCCACAGCTGCAGAAACCCTCATCCACGCCTTCATCACCTCCCGTCTGGACTACTGCAACAGCCTCCTCTATGGCGCACCCTCAAAAATCATCAATAAACTTCAATACATTCAAAACTCCGCTGCCCGTCTACTCACACACACCTCGATCCGTGACCATATCACCCCCGTCCTTTATAAACTCCACTGGCTCCCCATCCCCCAGAGAATCCAGTACAAAATCCTCCTCATAACCTACAAAGCCCTCCATAACCTGGCCCCATCCTACCTGACCGACCTCCTCCACAGGCACACTCCCACCTGCACCCTCCGCTCTGCCGCTGCCAATCTCCTATCCCCCCACATCCGGACTAAACTCAGATCCTGGGGGGACAGGGCTTTCTCCATCGCTGCTCCCACCCTATGGAACTCACTACCCCAAACCGTTAGAGACTCCCCCACACTCACCACATTCAAAACATCGCTGAAGTCTCACCTGTTCAGTACTGCCTTCAACCACTGAAGGTCACCTCACCTACTGTCTCCTTTCTCTGTTCATTTATTTATTTACTTATTTATCTATTTATTAATTTCCCTATGTTCTCAAAATCTCTGTAAAGCGTCTTTGAGTATATGAAAAGCGCTATATAAATAAAATGTATTATTATTATTATTATTATAAATGTATCATTTCCAGGAGAAATAATGTACTAAGTGAAATGTTGGAAAGTGACCATATCTGGATAATGATCTAATTAATTGTTTATTAGGATATTTGCACCTGTTTAATTTATTATTTTCTGTACCAGATGAAACTACTGAATTTTGCAGAAATCTGCCTTTTGCTCTCCGAGATCAAAGTTCGATTATTTGTCCTCTTTGTGCCAAAGTTAAATTATGTTTTCTGCTTGCATTCCCAACCTTTGGGGGGAAAAAAAGGGTTTTAATTAAATTCCAGGAAGGAATATAAAAGCTTATTCTCTGCTTCTCTTGTCTAATCTAATTATGCATTCTATAGTGTAAAAAGAAACTGCGGGTGATATTTAATTGCTCTAAAATTCCAAAGAGTTTGGACGGATATGTCACAACAATATAGTTATTTTAACTTATTTTCCCTTTAGGCTTTCCATCTGTCTCCAGTGGGGCGTCTCCAGGGTGCTTTCCATCTGTCTCCAGGTCAATAGTCTGTCATCATTACTGACTTTTGGAAGGTAATCACAAATGTGTTGCCAAATAGTTTCTTCTCATTTCCTCCATTTGGTATTCTTGTAACTATACAGGGCATTAAAGCTGCAAATCCTTGATATTGGGGGAAAAAGGAGAGTAAATCTTTCCATTACCATTTCATGAGACAGAATGAGTATACTCTTATATTGGTGTAAGCCAAGTTGCATTGCTTGAGCCAGATACAAGTGCAATCAAATCTGAACCTCTTTTCTAAAGTCGATAATCTTGCATTCATGTTATACTCTATCCGCAAATTTCTTGTTCAATCACTTAACCTGTCGAGATCCCTTTGCAGTCTCTTTGCATCCTCACAACATGCTTTCCCATCTATCTTTGTATCGGGCAGTTAATAGCCTGAAAAATGACAAGGCAATATTTTGGCCGCCATTGACATATTTTAATACATAAACAAATCCAGATGGAACTGAGCATGAGATTCTATTTCTTCGTTGTGATTACTCATTACAGACCATGTATTCACTATATTAATGGGAAGACAATAGACAATAGGTGCCGGAGTAGGCCATTTGGCCCTTCGAGCCAGCACCGCCATTCAATGTGATCATGGCTGATCATTCACAATCAGTACCCCGTTCTTGCCTTCTCCCCATACCCCCTGGAAAATCCCTCAGGTAAAACGTAGACTCGCCTGCAATATTTGAACTCGAAACAAAGAAAATCTTGTAGTGAAAAGAATAATAGGTTTCAAAGCTTGTCCAAGGCTGTAAATGGTACATTCCCTCTGTGAACAACTACATGTGTGCCTCCTCTGTGAATCTCAATGAGAGAACGCAAATACATTGTGCAGGGCAGCAGGCTTTGATGAAGATGAAGAGTCAAAACAGCAGAATCCAATGAGATAAAAATACAATATAGGTTATCTTTCATCTTTGCCTAAATTTTACCATCATTTTAAAGTGGTTTTGTAGAGTTTGAGGTATGTTGTACTTAACAAAATAACTGAAACAAATAAATCAAAGCTGAAATCTAGCCAGGCCTGTGGATAGTGAGACATATTAATGTAAATCAGTTACAAGGCTGTTTGACAAATTATTCAAAAACTAAACATTTAATTGCTTGCGCTTGGTCAATGCAAGGAAAGTGAAATATGTACACATTAAACATCTTATTTTACTCAGTTGTAAGGTCCTGTTGTAGACACATAAAAGAGACAGTAGAAAGCCTTCAATGTCTGTTGTAATGGAATTTATCCTTACCACAGACTTTAAGAATCATGTGATTTATATCAATATTCTTACAGTCCTGGGGCCAACGCTAGTCTCTAAAGCTTTGTTCTGTTTATCAGAAGTAATTCCTCTGTTTGTCCTGCAAAGGATTTCTTATACCCAGATGTGGGGAGGACTTTAGTCTGCAGTTTATCTTGTAAACCAAATGGGACTGGAGGGATTAGATACATTAACTGTCAATGATTACCTCTATTACTGTAAACAGCCATTAAGTACAAAATATATTTGGCCAGATAAAAAACAATGTTTTAACAAAGAAAATCAATATTTTTGTTTCAAAAGGTCTGTATGGGTAGAAATGCAGAATATAACAATATTTTTTTTAAATCTGAGAAGTATTCATCTAAAATTTTAATGGAAACAGATATACAGAATAACACTCATAACTTAATGAACTATGGCAAACAATAAAGTGAAAACGATGTGGCCAGTTAGAAAAAAATATAACAAATTAGGAGCTCTTCATTCCATAAGAAGGTGATTACCATCTCCTCCACTTGTGTTTGGTTAGGCTGTACTCAAGCCCTTTGTCATAAAATATTGTTGGGATCAAAAGAAACAGCAATGAGAATCATGGCCATAATAGAAATTAAAAAGGAAAGTGATCAAGCAATGTTAGTCTGGCAAAGTCATTGTCCCTTCACATGTTGAATTAACCTGCCTTGCACACAATAGATATCTTAACAAAATAAAGTTTTACAGACCTTTTTTTTAAAAGCACATGCAGTACTTCAGCAGTACGACAAAGGACAGCTTATTTTTTTAAACAATGAGGTTTTTATTGGCTCATTTACATAAATTTGAAAATCACAAAAGCAATAACTGTCTGTTGTATGAAACTCTTGCACTTTCTTGTCCTTTTCCTGCATTTACTAGCACTGAATAATGGCTACACATTAGGCTCCTAATTTAGTTATTAACTGTCTTTTTGATCACAATTGTTTTTAAAGGTTGATTGCTGGCAAGGTTTTCTGTTGTGTTGTGTTCAGAATTTAAAAGGTATCAAAATATTTAAAATTTATATTAAAAGTTTTGTGTAGATAATATGAATCAGTGACAGGATTTTGCAAAGAAACATGCATTCCAACACTGAAGTCCCAGCCAACCGTTGCTTTATGCATTGGGTTGACAGTGCTATGATTTGTCAGCTGATAGAGAACATACCCTGGAAAAGGACTGCCAGGAGTGAATATTCTGAGTCTGTGGTCCAACAGACTTTCAGACTGTTTACATTGAGCTCCAGGTCAGTTAATGAAATTTATAGCCCTCAAACTGGATTTAAATCTGCTGATATTTTCTGCATGTGTGTGGCTTTCAGGGAGTCTCATTCTTTCCCTCCTGAATAGCAAGTTTTGAACAATGAACAAAAGTTGCCAGGCCAATCCGACAAGCTTTCATTAAGGCTATTTCAATCCAGTTAAAACTGTGACAAACATTTTAACAAGTCATTATCAATTCCAGGTTAACTGGAACCCCAAACAGCCAGCCACAGCCATGTTGCAATGTTCCTCACTGGTCCATTAAAAAGTATATTATTACAACCTATAAACACATGACATGATGTAAATCTGCTACTCAATCTCTATTTCGTGTTGAGTACATTCTATCAAGACGATGAATCGCATCTTTATAATGGTTTGGCTTACAACCTCCCACCACAACTATTTCGAAATCAAAAGAACTAATCAATTATGTTTGGATGCCTCACCTTCAAATTGTGCATCCTTGTGATAAATCGATCATCCAAATGACAAAGATAATTATTGACGGTGGATGTTGTCTACATGGATTTTAGTAATACATTTGACAAACTCACTCAAGGTAGACTGGTCCAGAAGATTAATCTTGAGATCCATGATTCGTTGGCAAATTGGATCCAAAATTTACTTGGTCATAGCAGACGGAGGATAACAGGGGAAAGGTGTTAATCTGACTGGAGGTCTCTGACCAGCGGTGCTCAGCAGGGGGGGTCAGTGCTGGTATCTTTGTTGTTTGTGATATAGCTGACTGATTTGGATGAACATGTAGGTGGTCCCATCGGTAAGTTTGCAGAGAACATGGAAATTGGTTGAGTTGGGAATAGCAAGAAAGGTTTCAAAGGATACAGTGGGATAGAGATCATTTGGAATTTGGGTGGAGAAATAGCAAATGGATTTAAATCCAGATAAGTGTGAGGTGTTGCATTGTTGCAGGTCAAATGAAAGAGGAAAGCAATCAAAAAATGGCAGGACCTTTTGGAACATTGGTGTACAGAGAGGTGTAGGGATCTAGGGATGCAAGTTGATAGGTTCCTGAAAGCAGTAGCACAAGTAGATAGGATGGTAAAGAAGGCATATAACACATGTCCTTTCATCGATTGGGGCAATGGGTATCAAAGTTGGAAAATGTCAAATAATATATAATAAAACGTAATTGGGCAACATTTACAGAATATTGGGTGCAGTTCTGGTTGTAAGGAAAGATGTTAAGACTTTGGAGAGGTTGAAGAAGAGATTCACCAGTATGTTGCCTGGTTTGGAAAATATTAACTATAAAGAGAGGTGGGACGAAGCTGGATTGTTTTCTCCGTAGTGTCAGAGGCTGAGGGACGAACTGGAAGTAGATAAAATTAAGAGTGAGGCAGATAGGGTAGATAATCAGATATTTTTTCCCAAGATGGAAACATCAAATACTAGTGGGCTGAGGTTCAATGTGAGGGAGCAATGTTTAAAGGATGCAAGTCATTTAAAAAAAAAAAATAGATTGTGGTAGGGACCTAGGGTGACTGCCACGTCAAGTTGAGTCAAGTGAAGTTTATTATCACTTTGAGCAGCATCCCCTATGCTCATACATAGGCTCAGACAACACTAAAACATTAAGATTTTTATGCATTATGCACTAAACTGAGGAATGTACCTCTGTATGGCAGCAATCTTACTGATCTGTATGCAAAAAAAGAATCTCACTGTACCTTGGTGCACATGATGATAAAGGAAACATTAACCATTGAGATCAATTGGATATAAATTACACATAACTTCCATCAGATGGTGAAAAGAAAAACTATGAGCACTTACTGCACCCAGGGTAGGTCAGCCAAGATTTCAACACCCAGGAATCTAAAGCTGCTAACTCTCTCCACCATCTGGCACATTGTCTCCCTCGTTCCCCAAGAGAAGTCAATAATTAGTTCCCAGTTTTAGAACATAGGAGATCGCACCATACAACGCAGGATAGACACAAAACGCTGGAGTAACTCAGCAAGACAGGCAGCATCTCTGGAGAGAAGGAACACAACGCAGGAGCTGCCCTTTGGCCCACAATGTCTGTGCTGAACATGCTGCTAAGACAAACACTTATCTGCCGACACATGAACCATATTCCTCCATTCCCTGCACCTCTCCAAGAGCCTCTAAAACACCACTATCAAATCTGTCTCCACCACCACTCATGCCAGTATGTTTCAGGCACCCACCCACCGCACTCTATGTAAAAAAAAACGTACCCTTATGGCGAGTCCGAAACTTGTTGGTTGTAGACGAAGTTTATTGCAGCCGCAATACACGAATACAGAGTTAAACAACAAGGTACAGGACAACCAATACAAACTTACTGTCTTCCTTGAAGACTTCGCCGAACTGACTAAAACGGGCGCCAAACGCGCACATGACATCGCTGGCCAATCAGCGATGTCGTTCCCTGGACCAATCCCCATGGTCGCGTTCCCACGTGACCTCGCTGGCCAATCCGAGGGTTCGACGACCTGGACCATTCTCTATGGTCGCTACATGACCCCCCCCAGAACCCGAGGTGCGGAACCTAGCTGGGAGCCGGATTTCGCGACCATAACGAGTACGGAGAGGGACAGCCTGAACCACAGGAGCCGGAGGTTCCGGACTTGGTGGAACAGCCGGAACGAGAGGTTCTGGAGGAACTACCGGCACGGGGGGTCCTGGAGGAACTGCCGAAACGGGGGGTCCTGGAGGAACTGTCGGAACGGGGGTTTCTGGACTGGGCGGAACTAACGGAGGTCGGCCTCTCCTAGGGGTTTGACCGACCAGGACTGGTTGATCCGGGTCCAAATGGGCAGGTTTGAGCCGGGACACCGAGACGAGTTCACTCTTGCCGCCCATGTCTAAGGTGAAAGTAGCCGTTCCCTTACGTAAAACCCGGAACGGCCCTTGATAGACCCTCTGCAACGGGGCGCGATGGGCATCTTTACGCAGAAAAACAAACTCACAGTCCTTCAGGGAAGACGGTTCATGTACCATGGGACACCCATGACGTGAAGTCGGCACTGGAGCCAGGGAGCCCACCCGTTCCCGGAGGGATGCTAACGCTGATGGGACTGTAGGGAGCAGGGCTGAAGGGTCCGGAAACAGATCTCCGGGTACTCGAAGTGTCGAGCCATATACTAGCTCTGCGGACGACGCACCGAGATCTGGCTTAGGAGCAGTCCGGATGCCCAAAAGAACCCAAGGGAGTTGGTCTACCCAGTCCGGGCCTTCAAGCCTTGCACTGAGGGACGCCTTAAGTTGGCGGTGGAACCTTTCTACGAGTCCATTTGCCTGGGGGTGATATGCAGTTGTGGGTTGTAACTTGGACCCGTACAGTTCCGCCAGCGCGGCCCAGAGGGACGAAGTGAACTGTGGCCCTCTGTCAGTTGTAATAACTGCCGGGACCCCGAAACGAGCTACCCAATGAAGGGCCAAAGTCCTAGCACAAGACGCTGACGAGATATCAAACAATGGGAAAGCCTCTGGCCACCGGGTGAACCGATCCACCACCGTGAGGAGGTGGGTGTAGCCCCGGGAGGAAGGCAAAGGCCCGACCAAATCCACGTGGATGTGGAAAAAACGAAAAGCCGGGACCCCGAAATCCTGTACGGGGGGCTGGACGTGGCGCTGGACTTTAGCGGTCTGACAGGGCACGCAGGAACGTGCCCACCCCGCTACCTGTTTCCGCAGGCCATGCCAGACAAACCTCGCTGCTACCAAGGCAGAGGTGGAGCGGATGGACGGGTGCGCCAGCCCATGAATGGCATCGAAAACCCGGCGCTGAAGGGAGGGCGGTACTACCGGCCTGGGACGAGGAAGAGAAACATCGCACCAGACTTTCGTGCCCTCCGACCCACAAGCTACCTGGGCCAACTTCAATCCCGAAGTGGTGGACTGGTAAGCCGAAACGGTATCCGCTAGGGGCTGTGCCTCCGCGAGCTCCTGGGGATCCACTTCGCAGTCCACTGCCGAAATAGGGGGAAAAGCAGGTCTAGACAGGGCGTCAGCAACGGCATTAAGCTTACCCGCGATATGACGGACATCTGTGGTAAATTCGGAGATAGCAGTCAGGTGCCGCTGCTGGCGGGCCGACCATGGGTCAGACAATTTCAAAAAGGCAAATGTTAATGGCTTGTGGTCCGTAAATGCCACAAATGAGCGGCCCTCGAGGAAATACCTGAAATGACGGACAGCTAAATAGAGAGCCAGAAGCTCTCGGTCAAATGCGCTATATTTCAGCTCGGCCGAATTTAGTTTCCGGCTGAAAAACGCTAAAGGCTGCCAACGGCCACCGACCTGCTGCTCCAGAACCCCACCCACCGCCACGCCAGAGGCGTCAACCGTCAGGGCCGTGGGGGCGGAGGGGCTCGGATGGACCAACATGGTGGCGTCTGCCAAGGCTGCCTTAGCTGCCGTAAAAGCCGACTCTGCGGCCGGGGACCACAACAACTCTACCGGATTCCCTGCAAGGCATTGGAAAAGCGGGCGCAGGACTCGCGCCGCTGCCGGAACGAATCTATGGTAGAAATTAACCATGCCTACGAACTCCTGCAGCCCTTTTACTGTGGTGGGCCTGGGAAAAGCCCGGATAGCTTCCACCTTCTCGGGCAAAGGGGCGGCGCCGGCAGGAGTAATTCTGTGCCCTAGAAAATCGAGGGCAGGCAGGCCGAATTGACATTTGGAGGGTTGGATAATGAGCCCGTGGTCTTGGAGCCGCTGGAACACGGTCCGCAAATGGGCCTGGTGTTCCTGCACTGAGGGGCTGGCTACCAGGATGTCGTCTAAATAAATAAACAAAAAGGGTAAACCCCGGCCCACGCGGTCCATCAGTCGCTGGAAAGCCTGTGCCGCGTTCTTTAAACCGAAAGGCATACGCAACCATTCAAACAACCCGAACGGAGTAATAGTTGCAGTTTTTTGTATGTCCTCCGGTCGCACCGGAATCTGATGGTATCCTCGCACCAAATCGATTTTGGAAAACACCACCGCTCCTTCCAGCCCAGATGAAAAGTCCTGTAGGTGCGGTATGGGGTAGCGATCAGCCGTGGTGACAGCATTGAGACGCCGATAATCGCCACATGGCCTCCACCCCCCAGATGCCTTGGAGACCATGTGTAACGGCGAGGCCCACGGGCTGTCAGACTGACGGACAATTCCCATTTCCTCCATCTTCCTGAACTCCGCCCTTGCCACCACCAGTTTGTCTGGCGGTAGTCTCCTGGCCCGAGCGAAAACGGGAGGGCCTTCGGTGCGGATGTGATGGACCACACCGTGCTTAGCCGAAGGTGCGTCAAAACGTTGGACGAGCAGCTCTGGGAACTCTGCCAGAATCGCAGCATACGAGTCGGGGGCCGCGACGACGGCCTGGACAGTAGGGCTGGGCGAGGAGGCGATTGTCGGAGCGACGTGCTCATCTTCGGCAGAGGGTCGGAGGTCGTTACCGCGGACATCAGGAACCAGTGAAAAAGCCCAGAGAAAATCTGCGCCCAGGATCGCTTGTTTGACGTCGGCTATGATGAATGGCCATTCGTACGTGCGGAGGCCTAACACAAGGGACATCTTCCGTGTACCGAAAGTGCGAATTGGGCTGCCATTAACCGCGATGAGGGTGGGACCTGTCTTACCCGATCTGGTTTCGAGGTCGGTCGGCGGCACTATGCTGACGATGGCTCCCGTGTCTACCAAAAATTCTGTGTCCGTGAATCGATCATGGACATAGAGGCGCCGGTTCTGGCCAATCGTAACTGCCCCTATGTACGATCGGCCGAGGCATTTCCCGCGAAGGTACAAGGCAAACGACAGTTGCGGGATTCGTTACCCCATCGTAGGTGATAATAGCACCAGCCGCGCTTGTGCGGATCTTTTTGGCGGGCTTTCGGAGAATTGGCGGGAGACGTGGCGCCATCTTGCCGTCGCTGTGGCGTGGCCACCGATGTCGAGACTTTGTTGATTGAACCACTTGCCTTGTTTTTTGCCGCTATGAGCGCGTCCGCTTTCGCTGCATATGCTTCGGGGTCCTTAAAAGAACAATCCGTAAGCAGCAGTCGGACATCCTCGGGAAGTTTCTCGCGGAATGCCTGTTCAAACATCGGGCAATCCGTATGCTCACCGGCTAGCATCATCATTTCGGCCATGAGGACGGAAGGCAGTTGGTCTCCAAGATCCGGTAGGTGCAGAAGTTTTTTTTTTTTTTTTTTTTTTTAATAAAATTTTATTGGGGATAGGTACATAACCTGTTTACATCTTTACAGTCATACATTTTTGAATTGATAACATTGTCAATTATTATTATATACCTTTTACCCCTTTTTTTAAATTTATTTTATATAAACTAAATAAAGCTAATGAAGTAGATGAAGTGAAGAAAGAAAAGAGAGAGAAGAAAACTAAAAACAAAAACCAATTTAAAAGAAAAAATAACTAAAAACAAAAAAAAAAAAAATAAAAAAATAAAAATAAGGAAAAAATTAGTTAAAGAAGAATGGAAAAATTTTTTAAAATAACAAAAACTTCATTCGAGATATATTCGTACATTCCAAATTATAGCATTTCATTCATTCTTTAGTCCGAGTGCTAGTCAGGTTCCTGTGCTGAACTATTCTGACCCTTTAAGTAATCAATAAAAGGAGACCATGTTTCAATGAATACTTCCTGTTTGTCCAACAGGGAAAATCTGATTCTTTCCACGTTTAAGGTCTCCGTCATTTCTATAATCCACATTTTAATTGTGGGGGCCGTAGGGCCTTTCCAAAATTTTAGAATTAATTTTTTTCCTGTTATTAAACTATAATCAATAAAGTTTTTTTGTGTTGTTCTGAATGTTTTATTTAATTCTAATTCTAATATTCCGAGTATAATTAATTTTGGATCTGGGTCCAATTGTGTGCTGGTTATTTTAGATATTATACTAAAAATATTTACCCAAAATTTTTTAATTTTTATACAGTTTGCAAACATATGAGATAATGTAGCTTCTAAATGTTGACATTTATCACATTTAGGTGAAATATGTTGGAAAATTTTATGTAGTTTTGTTTTGGAATAATGTAACCTATGTAATACTTTAAATTGTATTAGAGAATGTCTGGCGTTTAGTGAACACTGATCTATATGTTGCAAACTTTCTTCCCAAGTATCTTTCGTTATTACTTGATTTAATTCTTTTTCCCATTTTTGTCTATATAAATCCGTAGAAGGCATGTCACTGTCTAATAAAATATTATATATATAAGATATTAATTTTTCTGTATTAGGATGTTTGTTCCAACATTCGTCAAGAATTTCTGAATTTCTAATTTGAAAATTTTGGGAGTTCGACTTTACGTAATCTCTAAGTTGAAGATATCTGAAATAATCATTTCCACGAAGACCATAAATCTGTTGCAACTCCTGAAATGTCAGAAAGGTGCCTTCCTTATAAAGTTGTCCCATATTTTTAATTCCATAATTCTTCCACTGTGTAAAACCCCGGTCTAACCATGAAGGCTTAAACAAAGGATTATTCACAATTGGAAGAAAAAGCGATAAATTATCTAGTTTTAATGTCTTTTTTAATTGTTTCCAAATTCGTATAGCACTAAATATTATAGGGTTTTCCCTATAAATTTTTTTGTTTAATTTAGACGTGGCAAATAATATCGAACCAATATCAAAAGGCAAACAATCTTCCTTTTCCATTTTTAACCAGTCTGGTTGAAGATCTATTTCTTCCAACCAGAAATTCATATTTTTAATATTAACTGCCCAGAAATAAAACAAAAAATTGGGTAAAGCCAGGCCTCCATTTATTTTTGATTTACACAAGTGTCTTTTATTTATCCTATGATTCTTATAATCCCAGATGAAATCATTAACAATAGAGTCCAATTTTTTAAAAAAGTTTTTTGTCAAATATATCGGAATTGTCTGAAAAAGGTATAATATTTGCGGTAAAAAAATCATTTTTATGGCATTAATTTTGCCTACCATTGAGATGGGGAGTGTTTTCCAGTATTGAATATTCTTATGTAGTTTGTTCAGTAACGGGGGGAAGTTTGCTTTAAATAATGATGTATATATCTTAGTTACATAGATACCTAGATATTTAAATTTTTCATTTACTATTTTAAATGGAAATTGTTGTATTATCTGTTTGTTATGTTCCCTTATTGGCATAATTTCGCTTTTATTCCAATTTATTCTGTATCCTGAAAGTGATCCAAATTGGGTTATTAGCTTTAATAAGTTTGGAATACTAATTTCTGGTTTTGTGATGTAAATTAATACGTCATCAGCATATAGAGAAATTTTGTTCTCTGTGTCCTTTGTGTTATATCCATGTATTTCCGGATGCCCCCTAACTCTTTCTGCCAGTGGCTCAATAGCAAGCGCAAATAATAATGGGGATAACGGGCATCCTTGTCTACAACCTCTAGCTAGGCTAAATTTCGATGACAACCTTTGGTTTGTAAATATTCTAGCCGTGGGATTTGTATATAACAGTTTTATCCATGTACAGAATTTCTCCCCTAGCTGCATATTTTCCATCACCAAAAATAAATAAGACCATTCAACCTGATCAAATGCTTTTTCCGCATCTAGTGAGATTATTGCTAGATCTTCATTAATAATTCTCTTGGAATATATAATATTAAATAATCTTCTTAGATTATAGTATGAGTATCGTTTCTGAATGAAGCCTGTTTGGTCAGGGTGTATTAATTTATTCATCACCGTACTTAATCTATTCGCTAGTATTTTAGTTAAAATTTTTTGATCTGTATTTAAAAGTGCAATTGCTCTGTATGATCCCGGGTCTTCCGGATCTTTATCAGCTTTAGGAATCAGTATTATTATAGATTCATTTAAAGTATCTGGAAGTTTCTGTTGAGTATATATATACTCATACAGTCTATGTAAACGTGGGCTAAGCAAATCATAGAATTTTTTATAAAATTCGGAGCCTAAACCATCTGGTCCTACTGCTTTACCGTTTTTTAAAGAACCAATAGACTCCTCAATATCCTTTATCGTAATCTCCCTTTCTAATAATTCTCTATCGTTTGAATCTAAACCTTTTAAATTACATTTTTTTAAAAAGTCTGCTATTCCTTCTGATTGTGCTACGGTTTTAGTTGAATAAAGGTTCTGATAATATTGAAGAAATCTATCATTTATGTCCTTGGGCATTTTTAATAATTCTCCTGTCTCTGTTCTAATTTTATGAATTATTTTTTCCCCTTCCATTTTTCGTAATTGACGTGCTAATAGTTTTTGTGGTTTGTCTCCGAATTCAAAATGTAATTGTTTTGTTTTTTGATAAAGTTTTATTACTTGTTCTGAATACATTTTATTTAATTTATATTTCAATACAGCAATTTTATTATGTTTTAAAGTAGATGGCATTCTCGCATTTTCTATATCTAGTTGTTTAATTTCACTTTCCAATGTATGTTGCTTAATCCTGTTCTCTTTATTATAAAATGCTTGAGCAGAAATTAATGTACCTCGAACATACGCTTTAAACGTTTCCCACATAAGAGAAATAGGTGTGTCAGGGTTGTCATTTACCTCCAAAAATATTTGAATCTGTTTAATAATATATTCCTGGGATGACTTTTCGTTCAAAATTTGTGGGTTAAATCTCCAATATGCTTGTTTCTCGGACATTCCATTTAATTTAATCATGAATGTTACAGGTGCATGATCCGAAATTATAATGTTATGGTATTTTGAATTATAAATAAATGGAATAAACGTAGAGTCAACTAAAAAATAATCTATTCTTGAGTATGTTTTGTGTACTGGTGAGTAAAATGAATATTCCCGTCCAGTTGGGTTTTCTATTCTCCAGACATCCTTAATATTAGTGGTATTAATAAATGAATTTAAAAATACACTTGATTGAGATTTTATTTTTTTTTGCATTGATGATCTATCTAAGTATGGATCTAATGTACAATTGAAGTCTCCTCCAATTATTA
Organism: Rhinoraja longicauda; assembly: GCF_053455715.1. NCBI lineage: Eukaryota > Metazoa > Chordata > Chondrichthyes > Rajiformes > Arhynchobatidae > Rhinoraja > Rhinoraja longicauda. The sequence continues at coordinate 64,366,846 of NC_135955.1, read as the reverse complement.
ATTTATATTGTGTGAATTCAGGAATTTTATTAAATGTTTTATTAAAGAACATAGGGTTATCAAAATTAGGCCCGTAAACATTAAGAAGAATCACTTTTTCTCCATTTAATTCTCCAACTAATATAATATATCTGCCATCAATATCCACTATTGTTGAGGAGTTCTTAAAAGGTATTCCTTTACGAATTAGTATTGCAGCTCCTCTAGACTTGTGGGAAAAGGAGGAGTGATATGATTCAGCAATCCACTTAGCTTTAAGTCTATGTTGAGATTCCTTCTTGAGATGTGTTTCTTGAAGAAATATTATATCAGTTTTGATTAAATTTAGATGTGCCAAAACTTTACCTCTCTTAATTGGTTCATTGATTCCCTTGACATTCCAACTACAAAATGTTATTCCCTGACCCCCACTTGTCATATTAATGTCTTGCATATTGTTTCTAAGGTGGTCTATAACCGATCAGAAGGTACAGCACACAGAACCTGACCCTGCTCCCGAACCTCAAATAGATGAATTTAAAATCATATACAACGCTCTTCCGAACACATCTCCTTGTATTTGTCTTATTTTCCCATTCTAACATTAAGTTACAAAAATATTTAAAAAGAGAAAAGTGATAGAGTTGGTTAATATAGGGTGAAAGAAAAGAAACTACCTCTACAATTAGTGTAGTTAGTGATAGCCACACTAACGTGGCTAGAATTCTAAAGACTTCCGTAGCCTTTGTAAAAAAAAAAAATTCTAGCTCCGTGCGCAAAGAAAATAAAGGGTTATTTCTAACATTCATATATCTTCTTTGGGAGTAACAAACTTATTTACATACCCATACATACACACACACGATATACCCCTATATATATATATACATACCCGTATGTATGCATACATAAGCACATAACCTCTACATATCTCTACCTATCATATTAATTTTTCCACTAAATCTATCATAAATTTAATTTTAAATTGAAAAGTAAAGAGAAAAACGGTCAAACTTTATTATGACTTAGGCTAATTTACCTCTTGCATATCTTCCTAAATAATATAATTGTGTAATTCATTTCTATGTTAATCGAAGACTATTGATTATTCATCATTGTTATCAATCATATACAGTATTAAATTTATATGATTTATGTTAATGTTAATAATTTTATTAATAATTTTTAGTGGTAATATAGATATTTAATAAATATTGGTTATTACATATATAGTTATATATGAGTATACAGATAATAATAATGATTAGTAAACAGAAAAAACAGAAAAGATCGCGGTTTTCTCCAATGTCCTCCATCCATTTCGGTTTCCGGATCTCCTCAAAGCTCTTGAAAAAACTTTAAAGGTCTTTTTAGATCTGGCGGGACTCCTAAAGGGTAATGTAAATTCTTCAGTCTGTCATGTTTCCGACTTCTTTAGCGTATTCCATTGCTTTTTCATGGTCTGTAAAAAAGTGTACCTTGGACTTGTAGGAGACTCTTAGTCTTGCGGGATAAAGCAAGCTGTATCTCAGATCAGGTACCTTCTTCAAAATTCTCTTTGTCTCAATGAACTGCACTCTTTTCTTGTGAACTTCTACCGGATAATCGCGGTAAATACTGAATCTCGCACCTTCAAAAAGGAGCTGTCCGCCTCGAACCATTTTCCTCATTATATCATCCAATTCATGATCCAATTGCACCTTTACAATAATTTGTCTTGGGTGGGCATCATCCTGTATACGTTTTTGCTGCACTCTATGGGCTCGACCGAGTAAAGGTTTATGATCCAATTTTAAGGCTTTATGTAAAAGGTCTGCCACAAAATCCCGAGTACCCATTTCTTTCTCACCTCCTTCTTTCACCCCTACAATCCTTAGATTCTTACGTCTTTGCCGCCCCTCCAAATCGGTACATTTCTCATTTAATTTGATCACCATATCTGAGAGGCGTTGGTTTTCAGTAAGGAGTCGACTTGCCATTCCCTCATTTGACGTCGCCCATTTCTCCAGTTCGGTTAACGCTATTTGATGTTGACCAAGTTCATAATGAACGGGGTCCATCTCCGTTTTAACCTTCGTTTCCACCAAAACCAGCCTGGCTTCCAGTACTTCCATTTGCGCTTTGACCTCTTCCTCCCTCGTCCTCTTCCAACTTTCCAGCATGAGCTGAACGGTAGAAAGCATTTCTGTTTTAAATTCCGACCTAAAAGAGTCAAGTTTCTCACCAAAGGTTTTTAATTCGGCAGCAAGAAAAGTTTTAAAATCCTCCATTTCGGACTTTTTCATTCTCTTCGAAGGGTCTTCCTGGGCCCTCGTTGTAATTGAGGCCGAGGCCTCTAAAGGGCCTTCCTCTTCCATCTGCGGTTTTTTACCGGTTTTTTTTTGTCCCCCACGGGGGGGGGGGCTGCGTTGTAACGACATATCTTAAAGTCGCGCGCCTGATGACGTCACGCAGGCAGCCGTTCAGATTGCGATCGCTGCAGGTAAAACCCAAATTTCTCCCGTTTTTTTTTCCCTCGGCACGGAGCTAGTTGGCGCTGGACTCAAGCCTCCATAGCGCCACCGGAAGTCTCAGGTGCAGAAGTTTTGCCGCACCACCATGCTTATTCAACCCGAAGGTTCGTAGTAATACCTTCTTCATGGCCTCGTATTTGTCTTCCGCAGGTGAATTTACGATGAACCGCATCACGCGCTTGGTTGTGTCCGGCGATAGCGCGCTGACGAGGTAGAAGTACTTCGTGGACTCGTCCGACACCTTCTTTATATGGAATTGAGCCTCGGCGTGGATAAACCAAGCTTGCGGTGCGTACGTCCAAAATAACGGAAGATGAACGCCTGCCGCGCTTGACTCCGGTGTGCCCTGCTCAGCCATCGTCAACGAGGCGTCGGGTTCCTGCTCAGTCGGTGATCGTCCAGATCACGTCGGGGTCACCAATATGGCGAGTCCGAAACTTGTTGGTTGTAGACGAAGTTTATTGCAGCCGCAATACACGAATACAGAGTTAAACAACAAGGTACAGGACAACCAATACAAACTTACTGTCTTCCTTGAAGACTTCGCCGAACTGACTAAAACGGGCGCCAAACGCGCACATGACATCGCTGGCCAATCAGCGATGTCGTTCCCTGGACCAATCCCCATGGTCGCGTTCCCACGTGACCTCGCTGGCCAATCCGAGGGTTCGACGACCTGGACCATTCTCTATGGTCGCTACACCCTGAGCATCTCCTTTAAACTTTGCCCCTCTCACCTGAGAGCTATGCATTCTCGTATTTGATATTTCCATCCTCGAAAAAGGTTCTGATTGTCTACTCTATCTATTGCTCTCATCATTTTATATACTTTTTATCGGGTCTCCCTTCAAACTTCAGCCTTCCATTAAGTCTATGCAAATTCTCCTCATGGCTAATATCCTCCAATCCAGGCATCATTCTGGTAAACCTCTTCTGCATCCTTTCTAAGACCTCCACATCCTTTCTGCAGCGGAATGACCGGAACTGCATGCAATTATCCAAATGTCTTTTAAAGCTACACGACTTCCTGACTCTTATACTCCTTGACCATTGAAGGCAAGCATACCATCTGCTGCCTTTATCATTCTTTTTGTTGATGTTGAACAAGAGGTTGGGGCATCACAGTGGCGCAGTGGTAGAGTTGCTGCCTTATAGCGCCAGAGACCTGGCTTGATCCTGACTGTGGGAGCTGTCTGCCCGGAGTTTGGATGTTCTCCCTGTGATCACGTGGGTTTTCTTTGGGTGCTCAGATTTCCTCTTGCACTCCAAAGACGTACAAGTTTGTAGGTTAATTGGCGTGGGTAAAATTGTCCTCAACGTGTGAGATGGTGTTAATGTGCAGCACAGACTCGTTGGGCTGAAGGGCCTGTTCTCAAGCGGTATCTCTAAAGTTTAAAGGTTGTTGTTGTTGTGGTGGCACCACTCACAGAGAAACATAGAAAATAGGTGCAGGAGGCCATACGGTCCTTCGAGCCAGCGCCGCCATTCATTGTGATAATGGCTGATCGTCCCCAATCAATAATCCGTGCCTGCCTTCTCCCCATATCCCTTGATTCCACTAGCCTCTAGAGCTCTATCTAACTCTCTCTGAAATCCATCCAGTGATTTGGCTTCCACTGCCCTCTGCGGCAGAGAATTCCACAAATTCACAACTCTCTGGGTGAAAAAGTTTTTTTGCACCTGAGTTTTAAATGGCCTCCCCTTTATTCTAAGACAGTGGTCTCTGGTTCTAGACTCGCCCAACATTGGGAACATTTTTCCTGCATCTAGCTTTCCAGTCCTTTTATAATTTTATATGTTTCTATAAGATCCCCTCTCATCCTTCTAAACTCCAGTGAATATAAGCCTAGTCTTTTCAATCTTTCCTCATACGTCAGGTGTTTTACTCACTCAGGTGTTCTAGCTCTTTCTGATATTCTGATTTATCACCATTCAGCAGATTCAGCTCCTGTTCCTGCACCTCCACTCCATTCAGGGACCCCAATAGCTCTTACAAGCAAGGCAGAGATTGACATGCATCTTCCCTAATCTCATATGTTGCATTCAGTGCTCCCAAAGTGGCCTCCCCAATGTTGATGAGACAAAGCATAGACTTGGCAACTGCTTTAGCGAACGCTTGCGTTCGGTTTGCTGGGACCAATGGAAGCTCCCATGAGTCTTTTCAACTTCCATTCCCACACAGACCTGTCTGACCTCAGCCTCCTCCACTGTTATGGTAAGACCCACGCACAAACTGGAATAACAGTACCTCATTTTCTACTTGGATGGCCTACAATCCGTTGACATGGTTATTGAATAGTCCAATTTCAGTTGAGCCTCCCCTTTCATCTCATCTAACCAGTTTCCCCCTCCTACGCACTCCTCTCCACTCCCCCCACCCGCTTTCTTTCTCTTCCTCTACCATTCAATACTCATCTCCCATCCCTTCCTACTCCAGGTCCCCCCTTTTTCTTCGCCCATTCCCTTTTTCCCACTATCCCTTCCTCTGGTTCTACATTTCACTCCCCACCATTCCTTCCTTATCAAACTACACATCTGCACCCTTTCGTCTTCTTCATCTTCGGTTACCCTTCTTTCCCCCACTTGACTTATCTGCTAATCGTCCCCTCCTTACCTGGATCAATCTATCACTCGCCAGCTTGGCCTACAATTTTCCACCAACAATCTCCTCTCCACTCCATCAATCTGTGGGAGCATCCCAGCCTGAGGCATGACCTGGCCATTTCCCTCCGCAAGTGCTGCCTGACTTGCTGAGTTCCTCCAGCAATCTGTATTTTGCTTTTATAGCATATACCAGTAAATTAGAGTTCAATCTTATATGATGTCCAAACTCACACATGCACACACATTTGAACTTAAAAACTATGACCATATTCAGGAAAATGTTTACAGTTACCTCACAATAAATTCTTCATGCTGAAATAATCATAAATATTAAATGGATTTTAAATTATGCGAGCTTGTCCATTTACTCTGCATCATTGCTGAGAACCATATGACCACATGTAGTATTAGTCATTAACATAAAGCTCCATACCTATGAGCAGAATAAGTGAAAATATTGTAACACATCTTAACAGTCTTCTCAAACCAACAATTCCATGGTTGACACCAGCAGCAATGCTTCATATATTGAAATTTCTCCTAAGAAATCAGAAAACTTTAAATGATTATCCATCACATGTTGAACTAAGATTAATGGAAGAGGGATTAAATAGTATGGAAAATCGATGATCTGTCTATTGACACCAGAAGTTTTTCTGATCTTTTCTTGATGCAGAAGTGGTGGAAGAGATGTGCTCTCAAAATTAGATCATATTCATTCACCAACGAGAACGTCAGTGAGGAACAATAAGCAGACCATTTGTGCTTCAATAAAGGGTTTTGCACAGAAACTGGTGAAGGAACACACACAACTGCATTGACAAGCTCAAGACCATGGACCATGAACGCCCAGTACAGGACGATTTCAACAGGTCAGGAAAACAACCAAGTATCTATTCAAAAGCAGTAGAAGGAAATAGCAGCAGTGGTTAACTCCAAGAACTGAATATTAAGAATGTGGAGGTAATGCCACAAGAAGATGAGTGGGCAGATGGGTGAGTGGGCAGAAGCATAGCAGATGTAGTATAAGGCGGATAAATGTGAGATTATCCATTTAGGTGGCAAGAACAGGAAGGCAGATTATTATCTGAATGGTGTCAGATTAGGAGAAGGGGAGGTGCAACGAGACTGGATAGAGCTCTTAAGGATAGCGGAGTCAGGGGGTATGGGGAGAAGGCAGGAACGGGGTACTGATTGAGAATGATCAACCATGATCACATTGAATGGCGGTGCTGGCTCGAAGGGCCGAATGGCCTCCTCCTGCACCTATTGTCTAATGTCTATTGTCTATTGAGACCTGGGTGTGCTTGTACATCAGTCACTGAAAGTAAGCATGCAGGTACAGCAGGAAGTAAATAAAGCTAATGGCATGTTGGCCTTCGTGCCATTAGCTTTATTTACTTCCTGCTGTACCTGCATGCTTACTTTCAGTGACTGATGTACAAGCACACCCAGTTCTCGTTGCACCTCCCCTTCTCCTAATCTGACACCATTCAGATAATAATCTGTCTTCCTGTTCTTGCCACCAAAGTGGATAATCTCACATTTATCCACATTATACTGCATCTGCTATGCTTCTGCCCACTCACCCATCTGCCCACTCATCTTCTTGTGGCATTACCTCCACATTCTTAATATTCAGTTCTTGGAGTTAACCACTGCTGCTATTTCCTTCTACTGCTTTTGAATAGATACTTGGTTGTTTTCCTGACCTGTTGAAATCGTCCTGTACTGGGCCTCCACCGAAGTGTTGGATAAATAACAGAGTGCACTATCAACTGGGTTATGCCATAATTGCATCTCTGCTGATCAAACTCAGTTGTAGGCCATTTGCCTGCAAGTTCTGTCACCATTTATCTACTCTGACATGGTGTTAACTGCTGACAAAATAAGATTTTTACAAAAGTGCGAAGTCAATTGATTGATTGATTAGTGTTGGCTGTAAATGATCCCACGGCACAAAACAAGGATTCACTGCATCTGAATAAACTGGATGAGTTTATGGTGTGCTACAATCTCCACATTTATTTGGCATCGACGTACTCGATTTAGCTTCCATGCTACACACCATCACCACGTCCCAAAATAATTAGATCACTGTGGCGCAGCGGTAGAGTGGCTGCCTTACAGCGAATGTAGCGCCAGAGACTCAGGTTCAATCCTGACGACGGGCGCCGTCTGTACGGAGTTTGTACGTTTTCCCCGTGACCTGCGTGGGTTTTCTCCGAGATCTTCGGTTTCCTCCCACACTTCAAAGACGTGCAGGTATGTAGGTTAATTGGCTGGGCAAATATAAAAATTGTCCCTAGTGTGTGTAGGATAGTGTTAGTGTGCGGGGATCGCTGGGCAGCGCGGACCCGGTGGGCCGAAGGGCCTGTTTCTGCGCTGTATCTCTAAATCTAATCTAAAAAATCTGGAGCAACTTGAAAGAGAGAAGATTGTACAAGAAATATACAAGATCATAACTTACTTGTGGTAGAGAAATGCTGATTAAAAAAACAGGAGCACTAAACATATTATCGAGGAAAAATATAATGGGCTTAAAGGAATTTTGAAAAATGTAGAATGATGAAAATGTCCATCTCATTGCCTGCAAGGCTGATGGAAACAGAATCAATCATGGCTTCCAAAATCAAATTTGAATATAAACTGGGAGGTAATAATTTGAAAAGGGGAAAGAATGGAGTAGTAGTTCAGACTGAATTACTCAACGATGAGTTAGTACAGGTTCAATGGACTGAATGCCCCCCCTCCCCATGTGCAGTAACAATTCTATGGTTTTGTGATAATTCTCCCCAAGTTGGAAGTTATTTGATCTGGAAATTAAACACATTTCAAATAGGCTTTTACAAACTAATTAGTCAGTGATCTTTAAAAAAAACCCTGGTGGACATGGTTTCAATTGGGTTTAGTTTTAGCGATACAGCGTATCTTTGCGCTGACCAACAATCACCCATACACTAGTTCTACCCTACACAGTAGGAACAATCTACAGAAGCCATTTAATCTATAAACTTGCATGTCTTTGGAATGCTGGGGGAAACCGAAGCACCGAACCGAAGAAACCTACTTGGTCACAAGGAGAACATACAAACTCCTTACAGACAGCACCCAAGGTCAGGATCGAACTTGGGTCTTTGGCGCTATAAGATTGCAACTCTACCACTGCGCCACTATGCCACCCAAAGCAATTGCCAAGATCACTATTTGGGTCCTGACCCAAAATGCCGCCTGTCCATTCTCTCCACAGATGCTGACCGCCCGGCTGAGTTCCTCCAGCACTGTGTTTTAGCCACCAAACATTAATAGATTGCATTGGTAGGATTAAGTTGGCATAGATACTTCAAGGACTGTTAAACCACTCAAATTAGCAGGAACATTTTCCTTCATCAGTGAATTATAGAATGTGATAGCAGTCAGATGCCTCACTGTCTCTCTGCCTTTTGCAACTCGTGTTAATACAACAGTTGAATCTGCCTCAACTCCACCCTTGTCAAATCATATCCAGTTGCTCCATTGAACAGTTTATCCTCAAATCACTGTTCTTTTGCCAATCACTTTCATTTTGTGTCACTCAGTTCCTGACCGTTTTGCCAATGGGAGGAGTTTCACTATCTGTCCATAATCCTTCTCGATTTTAAATATCTCTGACAGAACTAAACCTTGCTACTCTTCCTTTCTCATAATTTGGAAGTGACACCGCAATTCGAGTACACCAATGAATGAGTGCAGATACTGGGGGAAAACGTTCTGCTGGGTTCAAAACTCATTAATTTAATCTGTCATATAAAATTCCTACAAATCTGCTAAGAACCAAAATTGCCTATTCTTAAAAATAAGGTTAAATGAGAACAAAAGCTTATTTGCCGCATGCAATAGATTTGCCAATAAAATGTCACCAACCCAATAAATTCCATCCTTGTAAAAGAGTCTTCAGAATAATAAACAGTGCCTACATTTTATTTTCTCTCTGAAAGCCAAGGATCAGTCACTCCACTCACAGAGTCTTCATATCTGGTGAGCAAACATCTGTGAAAATATTTCCAAAGGAAATAGTTCAGATCTGGCCACACGGGGAAATTAAAGCTTTTTAATATAAATCCAAGACCAATCCTTCATTCCATACACAGTTATTGTACCACAAATGTATTTCATTGGGTTAAAAGAATGATAAATAAACATATAATTGAAATTTCCTATCTACATGCCTGAAGGGAGGGTGAAAGAAAGAAACAGAACTGAAAGGCAGCAATTCCCTGTGGAGCATTGGTCCTAATATTTATTTATTTATAGTACCACGTATCACAGACAAAATGAGTGTCCAGACTAGTTGGGAATGTCAAAATTAAACTGCAATTTTTTGAGCATTTGCATTATTTGTTGCATTTCACGTAATTAATAGTCATTGTTTTACTTTTTCATGAGCTAAAGTTTTTATGCATTTCATTTCAAATTGCAGAAGTTGCAAAAAATAATTATAACCAACTGTTGAGCCTTCACAAGGTGTCAATGAAGGGAGGTGCCCACTTGATAACTCCAATGATATACTTACATCTACAGGATTAGTTGTTGTTTTAAGAGCCAATTAATATGTAGGTACAGAAGCTGTTTCTTTTTGCATATGGAGTCATTGATTGTAAATTGGTGTATTTAGTTAGATAATACTTTGGTTTTGGGCTTGGTTTTCTCAGTTGAGGACGTATCCTGGAGTTATAGCACAAGTACTGTGCGTTTTAATTGTAATTTTTATTTCAGGTATCATAAAAGACATCTCATTGATACAAAAACAAGCTGGTGCTCAGGTTTCACAGCCTAAAAGTTTGTCTTGTTATATAAATAGCAGAGCAGCAAGGATATGCTACGCCAACAACTGACAGAGAAATCAACAGATTTTTATACATGAGTGACTGTACAGATAATCGGAATTAGACAATAGACAATAGGTGCAGGAGAAGGCCATTCGGCCCTTTGAGCCAGCACCGCATGATATGTTTTTTAAAAGGCTTTGAAACACTGCAAAACCAAATCCATTTTACTTAGAGGAAACAAAAATTATGCTCCTGACAAGTTAGAATTATCCATTCTCATTAAAAGTACAAGAACCCACCAACAACGTGTAATGTTTCTAGACTAACCTACTCAGAATTCCTCGATAATTTCTGTTTGCTTCAGGTGGACTGTATAGCAATGATATTTAATAACAGCCTCCATGGAACACGGAAAGTGGTGGCGATGACAAGATGTGACTGGTGGTGGGATCACGCTGAAGGTGGCAGGAATGGCACAGAGGATATGTTGGATGCAGAGCCTGGTGAGGTGAAAGATTAATACAAGGGGAACTCAATCCTTGTTCCATCTAGGGGAAAGCGGAGTGAGAGCTGAACTACGTGATACAGAAAAGACACAAGTGAGGGATCCATCTACAACAGCAGGGAGGAAGTCCATGTTTACAGAAGGAAGAGGATGGAAGGAGGGGGTGGGACAAAGCCTGGCAAGTGATGGGCAGATACAAATGAGTGGTAGCGAGAGCTAAACTATGGAATACAGGGGGGACATGAGAAGAGTAGAAATCCACTTCTTCGGAGTGGCTGAGACCGAGACGGAGAAATTGAGAGTAAAGATTGAGAATGACCTTGAAGTAAAAAGTTTTTGCAAGAGGCAGGGTGGGAAGAGGTGTGGTCCAGATAACTGTGGGTGTCAGTGGGTTAATAATAGACATCAGTAGATAGTATGTCCCCTATGATGGAGTCAGAGTGATCCAAAGATGAGGCTTTCCACTCTAGGACATCTGAGATGTCTCTCTCTGTAGTAAATGTGGTTTGCCCCCCTGTGGTCGTGGATGGATCCCTTGCTCATGTCACCCTGTATTCCATAGTTTAGCTCTCGCTACCACTCATTTGTATCTGCCCATCACTTGCCAGGCTTTGTCCCACCCCCTCCTCAAGAGAATCCATTTGGGCATGCTGAAACTTCTCAGATTTCTTGATCACTGCATCATTAACAATAACAATAATAACACGTTAGTGTGTGGGGACCAGATTATGTTTCTGATGATATGGGTGGATAGGAACTTGAAGCTGGCAAAAAGTGTACAAAAATGTACCGAAGTGTAAAAAAAATCATGAGAGGAATAGATCACGTAAATGCCCAATGTCTTTTGCCCAGTGGTGGAATCGAGAACCAGATGACATAGGATTATGGTGAGGGGGAAAAGACTTAATGGCAGCCTGAAGGGTAACTTTTTTTTACACACAAAGCATGGGTGGGTGTATGGAACAAGCTGCCAGAGGAGGTACTTGAAGCAAGTACCATCACAATGTTTAAGAAACATTTAGACCAGTACATGGATAGGATAGGTTTAGAGGGATATGGGTCAAAAGCACGCAGGTTGGACTAGTGAATGTTGGGGCATGTTGGTCGGCACGGGCAGTTTGGGCCGAAGGGCCTGTTTGCATGCTCTATGACTATCATTTCAACAGCATCTTTGTTAATGAGGACAGGGCTTTGTTTACCCACCTTCACTTCCTTAGGCCAACAATCAACTCTTCTTGCCTTACTGATTTCAAGGGCTGGATTGTTGATCTGACACCATGACACAAGGCACCCAACCTCTTTCCTGTACTCTCCTTCATCATTATTGTTGATCTGTCTGACCTGCAGCATCATCAGCAAAATGCAAAATAAAGTTGGTGCTGCACTTGTCCACACAGTCATGGGTGTGCAGGAAATAAAGCAGGAGACTGAGCACACAATCTTGAGGACATCCACTGTTGAGGGTCAGAATGGATTAAATGTTCTGACCAATTCTAACTGATTTAAGTTCGCTGGTCAAGAATTCGTGAAGCCTGCTGCACATATAACAATATAACAACTACAGCATGGAAACAGGCCTGTCCGGCCCTACCAGTCCACGCCGACCATTCTCCTTGACCTAGTCTCATCTACCTGCACTCAGACCATAACCCTCTAATCCCCTCCTATCCATATACCTATCCAATTTACTCTTAAATAATAAAATCGAGCCTGCCTCCACCACTTCCACCGGAAGCCCATTCCATACAGCCACCACCCTCTGAGTAAAGAAGTTCCCCCTCATGTTACCCCTAAACCTTTGTCCCTCAATTCTGAAGCTATGTCCCCTTGTTGGAATCTTCCCCACTCTCAAAGGGAAAAGCCTACCCACGTCAACTCTGTCCGTCCCTCTCAAAATTTTAAAAACCTCTATCAAGTCCCCCCTCAACCTTCTACGCTCCAAAGAATAAAGACCCAACCTGTTCAACCTCTCTCTGTAACCTAAGTGCTGAAACCCAGGCAACATTCTAGTAAATCTCCTCTGTACCCTCTCCATTTTGTCAACATCCTTCCTATAATTTGGCGACCAGAACTGCACACCATACTCCAGATTCGGCCTCACCAATGCCCTGTACAATTTTAACATTACATCCCAACTTCTATACTCGATGAAGGCCACAAAGACAAGGTCCAGGCATTAAGAGATGAGCTTATTTGATATAATTTTGCTGTTGAAAGTGAAGTCAATGAATAGCATCCTGAAATAGGTGCTCTTATAGTTCAGGTGATCCAGGGCTGTACATAGTGTAATGAAGATGGCGTTTTCTGTAGACCTTTTTTTCCTACACGCAAATTGCAAGAGGACTGGATTGTCTGGAAGATTGGTGCAGTTGTCAGCCATTAATAATCTTTTGAAGCATTTAGTGCAGCACAGTGGGACAGAGGAAGAGTTGCTACGTTATAGTGCCAGAAAGCCAGGTTCAATCCTGTCTACAGGTACTGTATGTATGGAGTTTGTACGTTCTTCCTGTGACCGCATGGCTTTTCGCCAGGTGCACCGGTTTCTTCCCACATTGCAAAGACCGTGCAGGTTTGTAGGTTAATTGGCTTCTGTAAATTGCCTCCTACTGTGTAGAATATAGGGAGGTCAAATTGCAGTTGTATAAATCGTTGGTGAGACCGCATTTATTGTGTTCAGTTCTGGACACCATGGAAAGATGCTGTCAAACTGGAAAGGATAGAGAAGATTTACAAGGATGTTGCCAGGGCTAGCGGGTCTGTGCTATAGGGAGACGTTGAGTAGGCTGGGATTCTATTCCTTGGAGCGCAGGAGGATGAGGGGTGATCTTATTGAGGTGTATAAAATAATGAGAGGAATAAATCGGGTCGGTGCACAGAGTCTCTTACCCAGAGTAGGTGAATCGAGGACCAGAGGACATAGATTTAAGGTGAAGGGGAAACGATTTAATAGGAACTCGAGGGGTAACTTTTTCACACAAAGGGTGGTGGATGTATGGAGCAAGCTGCCAGAGGAGGTAGTTGAGGCAGGGAATATCCCAACATTTAAGAAGCAGTTAGACAGATACATGGATAGGACAGGTTTGGAGGAATATGGACCAAATGCGGGCAGGTGGGACATCTTTGGCCAGTGTGGGCCAAAGGGCCTGTTTCCACACTGTATCTCTCAACTAAGTTTCATCATGGTTCATCATGGTTACTTTACTTTTCATGAGGACTAAAATGATGGAAGTTTCCTTGATGTAGCTGGGGTAAATTAAAGGATGAAGAATGCTGAATGCTGAATATTTCCAGCATTTTCTGTTTTTATTGAGGAACAATAAAGTGCCCTCAGTCTTGGGGTTAAAACAGTTAAAACACCAATTTACAAAAGATGATGATGATGGTAAATGTCCTGTTTATCAAACAACGGGTTCACTGCACCTATAACCACTTTTGTTTGCAGAACTTTCAGCAATCAAATGAAAAACATTATGTGCAGAGATATTGTTCCAGGTTTCATCTGAATCATTCACAGCACCTCAACAATTGTGTTGCTCAGGTATTGTGTGATGAAGACACAATGCATCAGCTTGCTTCCAAGTTCCCAGCACTAGATCACTAGATCCCAACCTTTTTCGTCCCATTTACACCTGGCAACTTTTCAAAAGTAAATTTACCTCCACCCTGTTTTGTTCAGTAATTTGAGTTTACACTTCTACCATAAAAGCAACTGACAATGGGGAAATTTAAAAATACTGTTTTTAACATTATTATTTTAAGTTCAAATAACAATAACAATAGTACATAACAATGTTATTTCACTAATGACAACTAATGATGAACAGATACCGGTAACCAGAACCAAACACAGTCAGTCAATGAGAACACATCAAACAACATTTCTATCTCTAAACTCAATATATATTTTTTGAATTATAATTGAAAATAAAGGTACAAATCCAGAATCAACAAATTTACCCCTTGGGTAGGTGAAATTTACCCCAGGTTGGGAACCCTTGCACTTGATAGACCCAACACCACTCTAACTGTACTTCACCTTCAATTAGATTTACTAATGAGACACTTAAAGCTGATAAAGCTTGTAGCTTTAATAAGTGAAGAAATATCAGGAAATTAATCAAAGTAGCAAAGAGAGTGACACAATTCACCATTAACTATGCCATCATATTGTTAACAAAAATCCACACTACAGCGAGGCTCAATCCATGTCCTAATCCTATGAAATGCTGATTCTAATTGTTGGCTTTCATCAATATGAAAATAAACTGGGTCTACTATATACTGATAAAAGGTCACATAACATCTTTCCTTGCACTCCAGAAGTTATTTAAAGTATTTGGTAACATTCAGTTTTGAACCTTACAAGGATCAAGGATCATTGTTTTGTTAACACTCATTTCCGCATTCTAATTAAAATTTCCCATTTATACGTTTTCTCATTTTGCTCCACCTTTCTATGTGGGAGCTTTTGCACTCTAATTATTGCAGTTTTCTTTAGATTTCGCGTTGATCTTTTTAAAGTGGTTATTGAAATAATGCCACTTTTTTGCGTGTTTAATGCACATGTTCAAATGCACAGATGCAGCTCCGACACAATTGCCAAAGTGCACAAACAAGACAAGACCCAAGGAAAGCCATCCAATTCATCTAGCTATTATTACAATAAATAAATTCTCTCTAAATATACCCAAATCACTTAAGGGCGATGAGTAATCAAAGAAAAAAATAACTACAAGATGTTTGTGGATATTTTTCTTTGGTTATTTACCGGAGAAAATACCAGTTGATTTTCAAAGCCCTGTCAAAAGGTTACCTCCAATTCACTGCAGTTTCACAGAAAGGACGTGATTTAATTAAACAGCAGAGCACACTGGAGGGACTGAACTGCCTATTCTTGTTGCTCAAAACAAATTATAGACACTGCAACCTTGCTTTTCAATTGCTAAAACACTGACACTAATTATAATAGAATTATAAATGGTCAATTAATCCTTGCAATTTTAATTCCACAAGCATTCTCATGGCCCTTCGACTTCTCTGCACTAATTCAAATTCACCATTGAAAATACATTTCTCTAAAGTACATAACATAAACACATGCTTCTGCAGGTCATTTAATCCATTCTAATTTATTCAAGTAATGTTATAATAAATCATTGTTGTTGACTAACTTGATTTTAGCTTCATCATCATGTCAATTGAGATTTGATTAAAGTGCAGATGAAACTAAGTGTATTTAGGGTATAAGGCTTTTGATGTTGTATCATATTACAGACAATAGCATAATTGAAGTCACTGGGATTAAAAGGGGTGACAACATGGATATAAAATTATTGTTGAATATAAAATAACTGTAAATGTTTGCACAGTATCAAGGAAAAAGCAACATTGTCCCAGAAATTGATGTCAGGAGCACACTATGAACCTGACTTGCAAAACATAATAGAATTTCAAAATATGTAGATGACATTAAACTCAAATAGAGAAAACAAGGGAAAAAATGACCATAATAGACTGGGCAGAAATATCAAAATTAACATGGAAGTACGAAGCAATTCTTGTTGAGACGTTGAATAGGTGAGACAATAGAAACCACATTTTGATATAAATGAAGGACATGGGAAACCTTAGAGATGTTTACAAATCTTTGAATGTGACAATGAATTGAATCTAAAGAGACATTTTACCTTTGATGTAATCAATAACAAAAAGCAAAGATGCAAAACAGATTTGTGATTTAAATGTAAATGCATAGATGTTTAAGACAAAGGGTGGAAGATAATCGTCATATTTTGAGAATAAAATACATGGTATGTTTGGATTGTATATTATCAATGGAAATGCGCAGAGGTGTACATTGTGGACAGTTAACGTGGCTCTTATACTTAAAAACATAATACAAGTAATTTGGCATTAGTGGTTGAAAAGATGTCATCCAAACTCAAAGATTAAATTTAAATGTTCTGAAATGTAAAAAATAATGAATATCAAAGATGCATTTCAAAATGGAAAACATAATTACCAACCTCATTTAATTCTTTGAGCAAATAGAAAGATAAGAAAATGAAATTACTACATTTTGATTTCCAAAAGGCA
Organism: Rhinoraja longicauda; assembly: GCF_053455715.1. Classification (NCBI taxonomy): domain Eukaryota; kingdom Metazoa; phylum Chordata; class Chondrichthyes; order Rajiformes; family Arhynchobatidae; genus Rhinoraja; species Rhinoraja longicauda. The sequence continues at coordinate 64,350,341 of NC_135955.1, read as the reverse complement.
ATAGATGATAAAACATTATACAGAGTAAATGTTTACAGTCAAAGCAGGTGGAGTCAGCGATCATGAAGCAGAATGGAGAGCAGACTGACTGCAGAGGAGAAAAAACAAGTTAAAAGTAGTAGGTACTCACCCCAACAAAAGCCAAGCATTGGTTTTAGAATCACAGAAAATGTTCAATACAGATCATTCATCCATTGTTTCCATGCCAGTTGAGGAATAATTCACCAGCTGATCTCAACTCCATCACCTGGTTCATGACCACACCCAAGCATTGGATAAATGTGATGAAGGTTTCTGCCTCTCCCACCTTCACAGGCAACATGTTCCCGACATCCACCATTTAATCCTTCCACGAAGAATGAATGCTTTTTGGTTTTTCATCTCCTGCAAAAGGTAACAGGCCCCTCTAATTTTATACACCAAAAGTTATCTCCCCTCAACCTTTTCTGCTCCACAGAAAATAGCTCTGCCTTATGTAAACTTTTCTCATGTATACAATTTTCTCAGTGCTGGCAATATCCTCGAATCTCCTCTGCATCTTCTCCAGTGCGATCACATCTCTCTCATAACTTGCCGTCTAAAATTTTGGAATTTAGAATCAAGCTGCATGTCGGAAGAATTGGTAATGGAACCACTGCTGCTCATGATTTAAACAATTTGGACACAAACACCAACTTTGCATGGAGTAGATGAGCTGATAAGATAGTTTCTGCCAAGTAAATTCTATGCATTATAAAACATTAATAAGGTCAACTTCAAAATAAAAAATATGGCTGCTTGGATTATGCAACTCATATTTGCAGCAGCAATCAGCCTTCTTCCAGATGTTTTTTGGACTGAAATCAGAAGATTAAGTTCAAAATTACCACCCAAAGACACTCAAAATGGATGTGGAGAGGACAGGACCGGAGGGCACAGTCTCAGAATAAAAGGAAGTACTTTTAGAAAGGTGATGAGGAGGAATTTCTTCAGTCAGAGGGTGGTGAATCTGTGGAATTCATTGCCACAGGTGGCTGTGGAGGGCAAGTCTTGGGCATTTTTAAAGAGGAGATTGGCAGGTTCTCGATTAGTAAGGGTGTCAAAGGTCATGGGGAGAAGGCAGAACGGGGTTGGGAAGGAAAGATAAATCAGCCACGATTGAATGGCTGATGTAAACTCAAAGGGCCAAATGGCCTAACTCTGTTCCCATGACTTATGAAAACCATTGTAGATAAATGTTGGCTTATTCGCACAAAAAAGTAGGAAGCGATATTTCTCTTCTGTAAAAGTTAGTGATGAGTTCATCTGTCAACTCATTTCGACTTGGAACAAGAGCCACTAGCCTGCAATCTATATAAATGTAAAATGAAAGCTCCATTTTCAGATAACAGACAAAATATTATTGCCAACGAGCTTGACGTCAGGCAGAATCGGTGGAAAGAGAAGCAGAATAAACATTTCATTCTGTACAAGATATTACTTTACTTTAGAAATATAGTGTTTAAACACGCCTTTCGGCCCATCGAGTCCGTATCGACCAGCAATCACCCCATACACTAGCACTATCATATGCACTAAGGACGTACAGATATGTAGGTTAATTGGCTGGGTAAATGTAAAAATTGTCCCTAGTGGGTGTAGGATAGTGTTAATGTACAGGGATCGCTGGGCGACACGGACTTGGTGGGCCGAAAAGGCCTGTTTCCGGCTGCATATATATATGATATGATAATTTACAATTTTTATTTTTAAATAGTCAACTAACCTACGAACTTATATGTCTTCGGATCAAGGGAGGAAACCGGAACACCTGGAGAAAACCCACGCTGTCACGTGGAGAACGTACAAACTCCTTACGGACAGCACCCGTAGTCAGGATTGAATCTGGGCTTCTGGTGCTGTAAAGTAACAACTCCACCACTGCACCAGTCTGCCGCCCTCAAGATCAGACCACAATTGGAGTATTGTGAGAAGTTTAGGTCACCAAACAATAGGCAAGATGTCATTAAGCTGGAAAGTGAGCAGAAAACATTCACAAAGTTAATACCTGGACAGGGCTGCTTGAGTTGTGGCATGGATAAGCTGGGACTTTTTCCTCCTGGAGCGTAGGTTGTTGAGGGGTGACTATAAAAATAATATAAAATCATGAGGGGTATAGATAAGGTCAGTCTTTTTCCTGGGGTAGGAGAGTTCAAAACTAATGGGCATAGTTTTAAGGTGAGAGGGGAAAGATTTAGAGGGACCTGAGGAGCAACTTTTTCCACACAGAACGAGCTGCCAGAGGAAGTGGTAGACATTTGCACAATTACAACATTTACATTGGAATTACATTGAGACAGCCACATGAATATAAATGGACGGATTGACTTTGAAAACCAAAAATCTTGCCACAACAAAATTTATTTAAACAATCACATTTATAAAAAGCAAACATTAACAGAATTTAAACAAAAGTTGCATTGAAAGTTAGCAAATTTTAAGTTTGTTCCATTTATGTTTAATGACGTCAACTTCCAAGTGGCAAACAAAATCAAGACTAAGGTGTATTAACAAGACTGAAAGAAAGTAGATTTTGAAGATGCAGCTCCCTCTGCTGTTTGGTAATGGAACTTCAAAATTTGAGATATAAATAGCAGGTTCATTTGTTCTGCACTGACAATTGATGCACCCTGATTTTATTACAGACTCAATGTTTATTGCCCAAAATGTGAGTTGAAGTTTTATAAAATTGTGCATGCTTTAGTGTGGGCAAAGTCATGAGGAAAATGAAAATAGTCATGAGAGAAAGTTCAAATGTTGTAAACCATTTCCTGATTTTCAGCCGTCAGGTATTTTCTCATTAAATTAGAATAAATTTACCTTTAAGTGATATGCCATTCTTCACAACATAGAATTCCCATTGCAGTTTAGATTGTAAGGAATCAACAAGCTGATATTATTCAGGAACATTAACTACTTTTGCCTCCATTGGTTAACTTGTATTGAGGCAAGAAGCTTATTGAGAACAATTTTTCAATTCATCGTTTATCACAGAAAATAAATACATGTTTAAAGGGAAAGGACTTGAATATTTTTGTGCACAGCAGTTTTTGACACACGTACACTGCCTATATTGTGCTTTTAAACAGGACACACATGTTTTAAAATCCTGCAACTGTTGAGAGGTTCTGGGTTAAAAGTATTGCTGTCAATAAATTAGTTATTTTTCAATATTATAATTATTAGATTGAAATTAAAAATATAAAGTAACCTACTCACTGCAATACTCCAATCAAAACATTTCAATTAGGTGCAGCTGAACATAGCAACAATATTTCGTATTAATTTTTTTGAACGTGTGATCAACATAATGGTTAATTTAAAATTATTAAACAAATGTCGACAACATATTAAAATTGGATATTTTCATTGACTTTGAAGCAAAACTAAAATAATTTAATTAATTGAAATGTTCAATGCTTATGCTTAGTGCATCCTGCAAAACCGATCCTGAAATGTACCAATACTGATTTGGCATCTTGAGCAAAAAACAGAGCTGGAGAAACCCAGCACCATCTGTGGAGGGAATGCACAGATAAAGTTTTGAGTCGGGACTCTTCTTCATACTGATAAAGCAGGGGGAATAAAGCTGGAAGATAAGAAAGGAGAGATAAGTACACGGAGGAAGAGAAAGAAGCAGGGTAACTGGGTTGGTGGAAGAAATGTGTGCGCACTGGGATAAGAGAGGCAGGGAAGGTGGGTGCATTTCTAGTACCCCGCATTTTACACAGGGTTATGTGCTTGAAAAGTAGCTTGTAATTCAAAAATGCGTGTATTAAACATATATGCGACTATATTGTTGGCAGTAAATTTGATCTTGTTATTCCAAAAATGTGTGTAAATCAAGCTCTGGTATTAAAGGAACAAACGCGTTATTTCAAAAAGCACAAATCAAACATGTGTAAAATGCAAGTTGCCTGTACTTGGAATTGGATAATTCAATGTTCATGCTATTGAGTTGTAAGGTCCAAGCGAAATATGGTAGTGTAAAGCGAAATATGGTGCTGATCTTACACGAGACCTTCCCCCCTCCCCCCCCAGTGCATACAACTTTTCTTCCACCACCACCCTGATCCTTGCCTTTCCTTAAACTAATTTCCTACTCACCCATCTTTGAGTCCCATATTTCCCTCAAATTTCCCCCACATTCCACCCCCCCGTTCCCTTCCACCCATACCCCATACCTCTGGCTTTACAATTCACTCCTGTTCTTTCTTTATCCAACACTCTTTTGTCTCCTTTTTCACCTCTCGCCTTCGTCACTTCTCCATCTGTCAATCACCAACCCCCTTTCAGCTGTGTGCATTTCTCACTTGCCAAGTTCTGCCTTTCCCCACCTCCCTTTTCAAGCTTGCTCCTCCCCTACTCCAATCAATCCAAAGGTCCCGACCCAAAACGGAAACAAAAGGCTCAGAAGGCTGTGGAGGCCAAGCCAATGGATATTTTTAAGGCAGAGATGGATAGATTCTTGATTAGTCCGGGTGTCAGGTGTGATGTGGAGAAGGCAGGAGAATGGAGATGGATCAGCCATGATTGAAAGGTGGAGTAGACAAATGGCTTATTTCTGCTCCTATCACTTCTGACCTAATGACCTAAAACATTGTCTGTCTGTTGTCTCTGATTTTCTGAGTTCCTTTACCATTTTTTTTTGCTCAAGATTCCAGCATCTGCAGTTTCTTGTGTCTCTGATTTGACATCTTCAGTTTGGTAATTCAAAATGTTGTTTTAAGATTCAGTAAACTATTTTCTCATTTGTCCTTTAAAATATTTAAATAAATTCACTTAAATTGTCAGGACCTCTGAAACACACCATTCATTGTAGCACATCAAACCACCATGAAGTCTCAAAGAAATGAAAATCACAGATGTTTTGAAAATGTTTTTTGCCACAGGGATAGAAAAAATGTTAGATACACAAACAACACGTGATAAAGGACAGTTAGTCATATCAACAAGGCACATTGTGTTCCAAGTGAGGTTACCATAAAAAAAATGTGAAATTTGAGAAAATTCATCTAGTTCTGTTAACGGGTAAATAAAAATACCAGTATCTCAATGTTGCAAAAGTTCACCAATTCGGAGTATTTGGTTATGAATTCATTGCGGTTTACCCCAGAACAAACCTGCTCTGTAAGCTATCTCCATACTTTCCTGTCCTGCTCCAAAATAAATGCTTTCGCTGGATCAACTGTTGTCTTTATTGTGAACAATCCTCTTCGTGACATGTTATTTATCAACATTAATTTGGTAGGAGTTTATCAGCGAAGTGGTCCATTGAAAGAAAAATACTTTAATTTATTACTTTAAGAAAATGAATAAATTTTCCAAAATATAGCTATTTACAGATCGATTAAAAACCACTCTGTACAAAACCACTGTACATATAAAACAAACTTTCTAGTTCAGTCTAATATTACATGTTTTCAAAAACACAAAATTGTATAAAAGTCAAAAAATAAACTAGTGATATCAGAAGATTGAGGTCTTCATAATAATTTTATATCAAAGGGAAATAATTAGCAAACCACATTAAAGCAATAATAGGGACAAATGTGGGTGTCCTAGGAATTGCTATCCAAAGATTTTACTGACACACCACCATCCTCAAGTATGACCACCTCTCTTCACCATAGTTTCACGTATTTGTCTGTCAAGTTCACGGATAATCCGATCATCGTGAGTGTACACTCCTGTCCTCAGCAAAGTGTCTCTCTCTTCGATGAGCCGAGTGAGATAATTGTCCAAGGCCTCATCTGGATGTTGAACGTGATCTCCAGTCACTTCCCCACTGGCAGGATTTTGCTGCACTGAGGATTGTTTTTTATCATCTTGCAGTTTTAACCTGATGAATCAACAGAAACAATGAGCAAAGACTTTTCGGAAAAAAACAGTAATCGGAATTTAATTCTGACTGGTATTCTCTGCGTGACTATGCTTAGATACTTTCAAGGCGAGGACGGAACGTCAAATAGAATGATTGATGGTGGGTGCCACGTGACAATACAATATGGATTTGAGCCTTACCCTAAACTTTTGATATTTTCTGCAGTAATACTGGAAATGTTAGGGACATTCGCAAACAAAAGTTGAAAGGAGCTACCCAATCTTGTGCCACCAAAATATCGGGCCATGGCCCGAACATGGCCTGCTTGCCAAAATTGTCCATAATTGCTCTAATTTTCTCCAGCCAATGTATTACTGACTTGGAGGGGCAGCCAAGCTGAGATGCTGAGCCTGAAAATAGTCCCAATTCAATCGTGGCGAGGCTAAAGGAACCAAGTGTTATGACCCTGACCAAAAACATGCTAACGTTCTTTTCAGACTGTTGCTGCCAAAGGTCAGACATTTAGTACAGAAACAGGCCCTTTGATCAACAGAGTTCAAGCTGGCCAATGAGCACCCATATACAACAATCCTACAATATATCATTCCAGTTTAAGGAATTGATAAAGATGATTGGTGAGGGTTGGGCAGTGGATGTGCCTACATGGACTTTAGGAACTTGACAACTTGACACTTGACAAGGTCTTTCATGGTCGGCAGATCCAGAAGATTATGTCACATGGGATCCATGTTGAATTAGTAAATATGATCCAAAATGGCTTGGTCATAGAAGACAAAGAATAGTGGCGGAGATGTATTTTTTTCTGACTGGAGTCTGTGGCCAGTGGTGTTTCATGAGGATCAGTGTTGGGACCTGTGATGTTTGAAATATATATATATATTTATATTACTGATTTGGATGAAATTGTAGATGGTCTGATCAGTAAATTTGCAGATGATAAGCACAGTTGTTGACAGCGAGGATGGTTGTCAAGAAATACAGCAGGATTTTGATCAGTTGGAAATTTGGGCAGATAAATGGCAGATGGAGTTTAATATGGAAAAAAAGCGAAATTATGCATTTTGGGAGATCCATTGAAAAAGTGAAGTATACAGTAAATGGTAGGAGCCTTGGGAACATGAATGCACAGAGGGATCTTGGGGTACAAATACAGAGCTCCCTGCAAGCGGCAACACTAGTAGATAGGTGATAAGTAAGACAAATGGCATGTTTGGAGCATTTCTGGTCGTTATACTACAGGAAGGAAGCAGAGACTTGAGATAGTGTAGAATTGGTTCGCTAGAATGTTGCCTGGATTGAATATATTAACTGTAAGGAAAGGTTCGACAAACTTGGATTGTCGTCTCTGAAGCATTTTAAGCTACAGAGTGACCAGAGAGAAGTATAAAAGATGATGAGAGACAAAGAAAGGGTAGCTTTTCAGAAGTGGAAATGTTAAATAGTCGAAGGCACAAGTTTAATGCAAGAGGGCCAAGGTTCAGAAGGATTTGCAAGGCAATTTTTGTTTTTGCAAAGAGTAATACCACCCCTACTTTGAACAATTTTCAATGTCTCTGGCAGAGATGTTGATAAACACTTTAAATGAACTCCAATAATTAAAAAGATTAAAAATGTTGGTACTGGTTTACTACTGTCATGTGCACCGAGATAGTGAAGAAACACGCAGAGGCATGCACGCACGCACAAGCAAACGGGAAATAGTACAACAACATAAAAGAGAAACAACGTAACCTTCTATTCAAATGAAAGGGAGTGTACTTCTTGAACCAAGCAGTTATGGCAAAAGGTTGTGATGCTGGATGATAAGTGCATCCAGCCTTTCCAAGTTGGAGTGTAACACCCAGACAGGAATTAGGCATGCTGGTGTCTGACCTCATGTGCACCTCTAGCTCCCACATTTCAGGAAGCTGGAAACAAGCTGAAGAACTGAAAAAACTACTGAAGTTTGCAGAACTGCTGGTAAAAGGCAATTATGACCATATTGTCTGCCACCTTAACCAACTGTATGAAAGGAAGTAATTGTGGAAATAGTGGACGCTACTGGGTTGTTCATCAGAATTCTTTCATACGTTATGGAATATTTCCTGCGATTTGGAAGATTACAAATGTAACCCCCCTCCCTCATTTAATAAAAAACGATGGATGGAGAGAGAACTACCGAACAGTTTAAGTATAAAGGATGCCATACAAGGAAACTTATAAAATGCCAATATGATTTCTGAAATGGGAAATTGTGTTTGACTAACCTAAATTTTGAGCATTTCAGTTACAAAGATAAAAAAGGCAAGTAAAAATACAATGATTCAGTTGTGTTCAGTTTTGGTAACCCTGGAAAGAAACCATTAAGCTGGAAAGAGTGCAGAGAAGATTTACAAGGATGTTGCCAGGACTCGAACGCTGGAGCTAGGAGAAGTGGTTGGGACTTTATTCCTTGGAGCACAGGAGAGTGAAGTGTACAAAAACAACTGAGGGGAATAGTAAGGTTAATGGGGCAAAGTCCCCCCCCCCTCCCACCCAGCACATAAAAATCAAGAACTAAAAGGCATAACTCGAAGGTGAGAGGGGAATGATTTAATAGGAACCCGAAGGGCAACTTTTTCCACAAAGAGGTTGGTGGGTAATGAGCTCAAGAGGAAGCAGTTGACAAAGGTATAATAATAATATTTGGACAGGTACATGGATAGGAAATATTTTGACATCAGGAGCTTTGGATGTTTCTCATCTTTTATTTTAACATACTGCCATTGTGCTATTGCCATTGAAATGACAGACAAAAATGTGACAGAAACTATTCACTTACACAGGATCCTCACTGTAACAAGATAAATGGACAAGAGGGAGCTAGTGGATGTAGTGTACCTGGACTTTCAGAAAGCTCTTTGTTAAGGTCCCACACAGATTAGAGGGCAAAATTAGAGCACCTGGTATTGGGGGTAGGGTATTGACATGGGTAGAAAATTGGTTGGCAGACAGGAAACAAAGAGGGCTCTGATGAGACCATACCTGGAGTATTGTGTGATTTTTGGTCACCTAATTTGAGGAAGGACATTCTTGCTATTGAGGGAGTGCAGCGTAGGTTCACGAGGTTAATTCCCGGGATGGCGGGACTGTCATATGATGAAAGAATGGAGTGACTGGGCTTGCATTCACAGGAATTTAGAAGGATGAGAGGGGATCTTATAGAAATATATAAAATTATCCGGATTGGACATGCTAGATGCAGGAAAAATGTTCCTGATGTTGGGGGAGTCCAGAACCAGGGGCCACAGTTTAAGAATAAGGGGTAGGCCATTTAGAACTGAGATGAGGAAAAAAAAATTCATACAGAGTTGTGAATTTGTGAAATTCTCTGCCTCAGAAGGTAGTGGAGGCCGATTCACTGGATGCATTCAAAAGAGAGTTAGATAGAGCTCTTGGGGCTAGCGGAATCAAGGGGTATTGGGGAGAAGGCAGGTTTGGGGTACTGATTGTGGATGATCAGCCATGATCACATTGAATGGCGGTGCTGGCTCGAAGGGGCGAATGGCCAACTCCTGCACCTATTGTCTATGTATCTATGTATTCATGGATCTACCTCAGTTTTCAATTACTTATTTTCTCAACAATTCAGCCCACATCTCACTTGCAAAGATTTGAATGGAAAAACGGTTTTGGAGTGGAAATGTAAAAAAGACAAAAAATGCAAATACAAGAAGAGGTGAAACAGCTGATACTTCAGAAGAATTATCTTTCAGTTAGAGGAAAAAAAGCAAGTTTTAATATGCAAGTTATCAAATAGATTACCAAATAGAAAATAGGCAACAGAAAGGTAAAAAGAAACGGAAATCTCTTTATAGTTAAGAAACAGAACCTCTGGATATTGTATAATTTTTCTTTACATCATGCGTGGTTTGAGTTTTTTACATTTTATATCTGTAAACCAAACTAACGCAAGTTATCGTGTTATTGAGGGGGAAAAAACTTAAGCCGTTTTTCTCATTTTTCTCTGGTACCTGTTCAATTCATTCCGAATCTCCTCCAATTCTTGCCGCTCTGTTTTAACCACGTCTTTTTCCTCTGCTGCAAGGTATCGTAGCCTCATATGTTCGAGTTCTTGTTGTTGCTTCTTAAGTCTTGCCATGGCATTTTCTTGCTCACGCTAAGCCAAAGAAATTAAAATACAGACAATTAACTAATTGTTTTGTAGATTCAATAATTGAATGGTTAACCAATTGAACCAGTTGAATTGCTCCCTTTGCATGGTAAAAAGATGAATTTTGAACTTTTAAAGAACTGGATTACACAAATGTACGGTAGTGAGCATATTGACTGGGTGTGTCACATCCTGATTTGGAACACAAATGCCCAGTAACAAAAGAGGCTGCAGAAGCAGTGGACATTGCTGGGCCCATACTTAAGACCTTATGACCTATTACCGGCCACACTTTGTCCTGCCTGTCCTCTTTCCAGATTTCTTCTCCCCCGCTACAATCAGTCCAAACAAGTCTCAACCTAAAATATCACCTATCCATGTTCTCTAGAGTGCCTGATCCGTTGAGTTACTCCAGCACTTTGTGCCCTTTTATAGTATATGATTACTGTCGGGAGGTAACGCCTAAAGTTTTTTCCCCTTAAGTTTTCTTTCAAGACGGCTATTTTTCCAATTACCAATTTCCAAAGGAACTTTTTAAGTAGTCCGCTGGATCCCAATTGAAATGGTGTTATAACCAATTTGGTCCTTGGAATATAAATAGTGCTCCCTGATTCATCAATTGTGTATAGCCAATTTGCATTATGAACACACGTGTTATAAGCAGAACTGCCTGTAGTGGCAAAATTGGAATCAGAAGGATGTTGGCCTAAAAAGGTACCAGGTGATTTTCACCCCATATATTTACAAACAAAAACCCACTGTGAAAATACATGCTATATTCAATTGTTCAAGTTCGCACCACTGTAAGAACATCCAAGATAGTCAAAAGATTAAACTCAATTTTTTTTATACAAGCAATTCTAGAAGTGCAGAGAGTGATAATGCAACTGATACGAGAAGACACCTGTTTATAATTATAGTGAAATGTCCAATCGCTAAGCGCTGAAAAAAATTAATGCTTTTAAAGATTGTAAAATATTAACACAAAGCACAGGACTCCCAGCCTTAAGTAACTCTCTCTTCCAGGTGCCATTCAGAGATCCCCATCATGTAAATAAACATCTTCACATGGGAGTGTCATCCATAAATCTGAAGAATTGTTAATATGCAGCAAGACAAAACGTGGTCAAACCCTGGCCACTACCTACTGATGCTGACATTAGCAATCACCCTGTCAGAAGCTGAAAAACTCAAGTGTAGTTTTCTGAAAATAACCCAAAGTTGACAAGTGGGTTGGAAGACCTGGATGACTTCAAGAAGGAATCACAAAAGTGCTTTTTCTAGAGATTTACAGAGTCTTTGGGCAAATTGTCCAGAAATTAATTAGCTTCAATAGCCAGAGTGAAAAAAAATGCAGGGTGATTTATAACAGTTAATGAGAAATTACAGTCAGGAAGGAATCCATCTCTCTGCTAAATCATTATTTAAAAAAAATTCTTCTGCAAAGAAAATGGACTGCAGAAACAAAATTAAAACTATCTCATCAGCTCAAAGTTGTGGTCTGAATTCAAAGATGTGGTAATAACAAATCTGTCTTCACATTGATCTTCTAGCAAACAAAATTAAAAAAATATGTACACAGTGTAGGCAGCAGCTGGATACTTTCATTACCATTTCACAGGGAAATTTGGATACTTCCTCCTGCATATAATTGTTTATGGAAATGTTTGACAGAACACAAAGATTTGGGATTCACTGGCTGAGATTTCAGACCCACCACAATTCTATAAAAATATTAAAGTTTGTGGGGGTCATGTTTTGACACTATTTTCCAAAAGAAAATTAAAGCAAGATTTATGAACCTCTTGAAACTAAATGAGATTTCTGTAGCTGACTCCATGTTATACTTAAAATGTTACAACAAATGCAAGTTTCCAGTTCTTGACCCATAACATATTAAACAACTGCATAATACACAAGTTTGATGCTGTCTTGTCAGTTGAATGTATATATTTAAAACACAAGAATGAGCAAATCTCAACAGACAAACACCTTGTGTGGAAAGAGAGCCTGCAGCCAGCATATCACACTAAATTGTCAAATTCTTGTTAGGACACCTCTGGGAAACGAGATTACATACTCATAATTGTTGATCTACATTGCACTCTTTCTGAACATAGAACAGTATAGAACAGGAATAGACTCTTTAGCCCACAATGTCTATGTCGAACATGATGCCAAGACCATTGCTAATCTACCTACACATAACCTATATCTCTCCATTCCCTACATATCAAAATCTAATCCAGCACAAATTTGTGTGGAACTCCAATGGTTACGGACATCCAGCCTGAATATCATCCTTCTACCACAACCTTCTGTCTTCTATCAGTAAGACAGTTCTGAATCCATATGATCAGTCACTATTAATCCCATGCATCTTATTCTTCTGGATCAGCCTACCAAGGGGGACTTTATCAAATGCCTTGCTAAAATCCTGGTCACGTAGCCAAGTGAGTGTAACCAGGGTCATAACGTTGGGGGGTTGGCCTGGGGGAGTACACGGACATTGGAGTGATTACGCTTCTAGTGATTTTGGACGATTGGAATGATATAAATGTATCTCTGTACAATGCATTGAGGTGCCTGAAGTCCAGATGACAAAAGCACAAGGGGAGGGATCCCTGCTTCTCAGCCCTGTTTGAGGTCTTATTCTTCCAACTCTTCAGAGATACTACACAGAAACAGGGCCTTCGGACCACTGAATTAGCATCAACCAGCGATCACCCCACCCCCCTCCCCGTACACTTGCGCTTTCCAACACACAAGGGCCAATTTGCTTTTTTTTAAAACCAAAGCCAATTAACCAACAAACGTGAACTTCTTTGGAATGTGGGAGGAAACCGGAGCACCCGGAGAAAACCCATGAGGTCACAGGGAGAACATCCAAAATCCGTGTGGACAGCACCCGTAGTCAAGATCGAACCTGGGTCTCTGGCACTGTAAGGCAGTAACTCTACCACTACGCTGCCCCTTGTCCTTAATCAAGCAAAGTTACACTGTTACATTGAACATGGTGAAATTCTTCAACATCATCTGCCTTTGCTGGGAAACCAACCATGTTTTTCAGGATCTCATAATAAATCTTTACAATTGGGATGCACTGTTTCACGGTAGCAACAGAGTGGATAGGTGTTCTTGGTGATGCAAGTTTAAGAGCGTCAAAATGTATTTGTCCATCAGTGCCCCTAAGGTCTCTGCCATTTACTCCACTTTCTACCACAATTTGACCTCTAAAGGTTCATTACTTTACACTGCCTGGTTTAAATTCCAACAGTCACCACTCTGCCTCGTGTTCCACCTGATGTTCTCCTGCATCCTGAGACAACCTTCTTCACAATCTACAACTCCACCAATTTGTGTCATCTGCAAACATACTAATCACACCACCTAGTGCCCTCCATAATGTTTGGGACAAAGACCCATCATTTATTTATTTGCCTCTACTGTACTCCACAATTTGAGATTTGTAATAGCAAAAATCACATGTGGTTAAAGTGCACGTTGTCAGATTTTAATAAAGGCAATTTTTATACATTTTGATTTCACCATGTAGAAATTATAGCAGTGTTTATACATAGTCCGCCCATTTCAAGGCACCATAATGTTTGGGACACAGCAATGTCATGTAAATGAAAGTAGTCATTTTTAGTATTTTGTTGCATATCCTTTGCTTGCAATGGTCTTTGTCTCAAACATCATGGCAGGCTCTGTACATTGTTATTCAAGTCATTGAGATACATTGCAAATATAAAACACTGCAGTGCACCACTTGTTGTAAATATCCAGTTAGAAAAACACACATCCACCACTGTCCTCTTCCTCTCATCACAAAGCCAATTTTCAGCTCCTATATCCCTTATTTCTCTTAGCAGCCTACCATGCAGGCTTTGTTAAAAACAGTTCCAGAGTATTATCACACCAGTTTCACATGAGTTTGGATGTCCTAACACCTCCTCCCTCAACTCCGTCCAAGGACCCGGACAGTCCTTTCAGGCGAGGCAAAGGTTTATTTGCACCTCTTCCAACGTCATCTACTGTACCCGCTGCTTCAGGTGTGGACTCCTATATCGGCGAGACCAAGCGCAGGCTTGGCGATCGTTTCACCGAACACCTCTGCTCAGTCCGCTTAGGCCTACCTGATCTCCTGGTTGCTAAACACTTGAACTCACCCTCCCATTCCCATACTGACCTTTCTGTCCTGGGTCTCCTCCACTGTCAGAGTGAGGCCCAATGCAAATTGGAGGAACACCACCTCGTATTTCGTTTACAATCCAGTGGCATGAATATTGATTTCTCTAACTTCAAGTAACCCTTGCTTTTCCTCTCTATCTCCATCCCTCCCCACCCTGTTTTCTGACCGTTTCACTGTCATCCTGATTAATTTTGTTGATTGTATGCCTCTTTGCCACCTTCCGCATAGCTAACAATGATCCAGTCAACATTTCTTTGATCATCGTCTGCTTTGATCTGTCGTTTTCACACCTTATCCATCCACATATCTCCAGTCTCCCTTGCCCGACTCAGACTGAAGAAGGGTCTCGACCCGAACCGCACCCATTCCCTCTCTCCAGAGATGCTGCCTGTCCAGCATTTTGTGTCTATCTTTGGTGTAAACCAGCATCTGCAGTTCCTTCTTACATAGTTCTGATGTTTAGTTCTATCCCCATGTGAACTTTGTTAGAGGCAACACACAAACTTAAACATAAAAACTGAAGACAAAATGCTTACACCACTAATTACAGAGGTGAATGTTGATTAATTGTGTTATTAATGCTAAAAAATATTATCGGTGGACCAATTCTGTGCCCCCCTATCAGCAATTTCAGATTTTGCGAAGCACATTACACTAAAGGATCCCACTGCCTTTATGATGCCTGATGGCAAATTAACACTGAAATACAAAAACACATTCTCCATTTCCCTCCCTCACTTACTTAGGCATCATTTATCCTTCAGCATTTATCAAGTGTCCTTTCTGCACGCAAGAAACCTATCACTCAATAATAGAGAAAATAGGAGGGCTGTTAAACAGAAACATAGAAAGCAAGTGCAGGAGTGGGCCATTCGGACCTTTGAGCCAGCACCACCATTCAATATGATCATGGCTGATCATCCAGAATCAGTACCCTGCTCCTGCTTTTTCCCCATTTCCCTCGATTCCGTTAGCCCCAAAAGCTATATCTAACTCTCTCTTGAATACATCCAGTGAATTCGCCTCCACTGCCTTCTGTGGCAGAAAATTGCAGATTCACAACTCTCTTGGTGAAAATGTTTTTCCTCATCTCAGTCCTAAATGGCCTACCCCTTATTCTTAAACTGTGACCCCTGGTCCTAGACTTCCCCAACATGGGGAACATTTTTCCTGCATCTAGCCTGTCCAATCCTTGAAGAATTTTATACGTTTCTATAAGATCCCCTCTCATCCTTCTAAATTCCATTGAATATAAGCCCAGTCGATCCATTCTTTCATCATATGTCAGTCTCGCCATCCCGGGAATTAACCTGGTGAACCTACGCTGCACTCCCTCAATAGCAAGAATGTCCTTCCTCAAATTAGGAGACCAAGACTGCACACAATACTCCTGGTGCGGTCTTACCAGGGCCTTGTACAACTGCAGTGGGACCTCCTTGCTCCTATACTCAAATCCTCTCGCTATGAAGGCCAACATGCCATGTACTTTCTTCACTGCCTGCTGTATCTAGGATGAGCCAATATGGTTAACCTTTGATCTCAATTTGCATTAAGAACCTCACGAGCAGCATTAGCAGAGATAATGAAAGGATTTGTTTATTCGCCATGAGTAAATATTGATGCTGAATGTAGCTTTTCAGCACAACTTAGCTATGTATTATTGCCCCACTGACCCATTACTATATATTTTGCATTACTTAGTAGAAACAAAACCATTACTGACATGTTTAAATGCATCCACCATATTTGATATCAATGTTATGGTGTCCTAAAAATAATCCTAAGTAACTCAATGAATGAAAGGCGTAAAACTTTGGTCAAGAAATAAACACATCCAAACAAAAAAATGTTTACCTAAGATTTACGAGGTATAAAAAATTATTATATTAATGGTTTTTTTCTAGAAAATGTATTAATGTACACCTATTCTAAAGTGCTTTCGCTTCTGCAAGATGTATGCTGCCAGTCAGCATCAACAAAACTCCCAATTAAATGCTGAATCCTGAAAATGAGTAATTGTTAGTAATTTCTTATGGCAGCAGTTGAAAACTGAACGACAAATGATTATTTCAGTATTAATTATGTTACAGTTTAATTCCTATGTGAAATCATAATATGAAGAGAAAAACAGATCAGTCATTTTGTTTGACTGTGTTGTTGTTCGTCCTTCGGGTTCGAAGACGACCATGACTTCACTTTCAGT
The DNA here is from genome assembly GCF_053455715.1 of Rhinoraja longicauda. Taxonomy (NCBI): domain Eukaryota; kingdom Metazoa; phylum Chordata; class Chondrichthyes; order Rajiformes; family Arhynchobatidae; genus Rhinoraja; species Rhinoraja longicauda. The sequence continues at coordinate 64,333,948 of NC_135955.1, read as the reverse complement.
TGGAGGATTGGTGACTGTGGGTCCGGAAGTGACTGCTGAGGCCAATCCGGGCCCGGAAGGCACGCCCACACGTAGGACACAAGTGGATGGGTGCTGCAGTGGAAGTGGAGGTAGCCCGGGCCTTGTGCGCGGTGCGTTTCCTATGTGCCTCTGCAGTGCGTCTGTTCTCTGCTGCACGGGCTCCTGTGGTGAGCTTGCTACGCCAGGTTGGACGGTCCAGAGCAAGAGACTCCCAAGTGCTGAGGTTGATGTCCAAGTCTTTGAGGGACACTTTGAGGTAGTCCTTAAACCGTTTCTTCTGTCCTCCTACTGAGCGCTTGCCCTGACACAGTTCTCCATACAGAAGCTGTTTTGGCAGTCGACTCTCGGGCATTCTGACGACATGGCCTGCCCATCTGGCTTGGGCTTTCCGTAGGAGGTGTGGACGCTGGGGATTCCGGCCCATTCCAAGACCTCTGTGTCGGGAATTTTGTCCTGCCACCTGATGTGAAGGAGTCTGCGTAGGCAGCTCAAGTGAAAGTGGTTGAGCTGTTTGGCATGTCTGCTGTAGACCGTTCAGGTCTCACTGGCATAGAGAAGAGTGGTGAGTAGCACTGCATGGTAAACCTTCAGCTTGGTGGTAAGGCCGAGTCCTCTCCGCTCCCAAACATTCTCACGGAGTCGTCCAAAGGCAGCGCTGGCCTTGGCAATCCTGTTGTTGACCTCAGCGTCAATGTTCACCACTAGCAAGAGTGTACTACCCAAATAGGTAAAGCTGTCAACTGCCTGTAGGTTCTGCCCCTTCACCGTGATGTGTGGTTCTTGGTAGGGCTTTCCAGGCACGGGCTGGTGCATAACTTCAGACTTTTTGGTGCTAATGGAGAGACCAAAGTTGTCACAGGCCTGTGAGAAGCAGTCCATTTCGTGCTGCATCTTCTGCTGGCGTTGTGGGCGCAGTCATCAGCAAACAAGAAATCTCTGATGATGGTCTCCTTCACCTTTGTAACAGCTTGCAGGCACCTGAGGTTGAACAGCCTGCTGTCAGTCCTGCACATGATGTGTATTCCATCCTGGCAGTCACGGAAGGCATCAGTCAGCATGGCAGAGAAGACCATGCTGAAGAGTGTAGGGGCAAGAACACAACCTTGCTTCACGCCGTTTGTCACTGGAAAGGCTTCCGACTCGTCTCCATCATCTAGCACTTTCACCATCATGCCGTCATGGAACTGCCAAACAATCGTGATGAACTTGCTGGGACAGCCAAACTTCTGCATTATCTTCCACAAACCATCTCTGCTGACAGTGTCGAAGACCTTTGTTAGATCGGCGAAGATCACGAACAGGTTGCTGTGCTGCTCTTGGCATTTTTCCTGCAGTTGGGAAGCAGCAAATATCATGTCGACAGTTCCACGTCCAGTACGGAAACCTCACTGGCTTTCTGGAAGGAGACCCTGCTCAAGGTGTTGAATGAGACGGTTGAGCAGGATGCGAGCCAAGATCTTCCCAGCTATGGACAGGAGGGACTCGATGATTGGCGCAAGACAGGCAATCAGTTTCATTTATATTTGAAACTCCAAATGTTGACATTCCAAATTCATTTTGTTTATTTCAAGACTTTATAGTGCTGGAAAACAAGCTGTTTAATGCATAACTGACACCATTTTGCGGGGGGGAGGGGAGGGAGAGGTTAGTCACATTAACTATTTATCTTAAATGAATTTACAAGTTAACATACAAAGATGCAAATAGAATTTCAACAATTGTGGTGCAACTTTTCATATAAGGTGGTCATTTTGGTTTCAAATATGGAACTCAAATGATCACATTTATCACCATTGAAAGAAATAATAGGCCTGTTACCTGTTTCAAGCGAGCCAACTCTTTCAAGGCACGTCCCCACTGTTGCTTATAATGCAGTTTGGATTTGGTGGCTGACTCCAATTTCCTTTCAAGTTCCACCTAATAAAAAATAGAGATAAATAAGAGATATTGAAATCCGATTACTAAAAATGTCTTCTTGATGACTAACTTAATGCCCCTTGTAAATAAGCATTAATCTAAACAAATACAATGTTGCTTTTTCCAAAAACAAGGACTTTTACTTAACATCCTCCAGATGAAATGTATTTCTTGTAATTTCAGACAGCTGAACACATAAAAGCAAATGGACTATAATCAGTTTCATTTATATTTGAAACTCCAAATGTTGACATTCCAAATTCATTTTGTTTATTTCAAGACTTTATAATGCTGGAAAACAAGCTGTTTAAATCTGTTAGAATCTGTTAAAATGAGAACATTAGTGGAACACTGCAGAAATTGAAATATTTAACCTCAAGTCTTGGCTTTCTGGATCTAAACAAAGCGCACGGAATAGATCAGTGATAAATAAATAAAAATAACATTGATAATTGAATGACAGTTTTCATCTTTGGAGGTTTGGAAATTAATCATGGGCAAAAATTCGGAATGACTGGAAAAGCAATGGCTCAAGAGTATCTAACATCTCAGAAAAGTACTGAAAGTGCATTACATACACTAATGACAGTTGCAAAAAGGTACATAAAGGATTGACTCAACAACAGCTAAAGAATAAGATCAGAATGCATAGTCAAGGCTGAAGCAGGGGAACAGCAAGGAAACAGTGGAAGGATTAATCATGGCTCTGGAAGAAATAAGAATGAAGCATAAAAGGCAGGGTCAGAAATAATATTTTTAAATGTGGAACTTTTGAGGGAATAAACATACTGTATCTATCCATTGTCTAGGATTCCACATTGTTTAAAAGCAAACATTTAACATGCATCATTCTCCTTTGCACATGCAAGATAATTTTTTTAATATTCTAGACATTACAGACAAGCATCAGATGCAAAACATTCACGAAAGTGAATAGAAATGCTCCACAAGTCTGAGACAGCAAGAAGATTCTGAAACACAATATTCTGAAACTTCACTACTTATCCAAACGGAAATTTCACAATTCCAAGAGTCAATATAATATTGTAGCTGTTGAAAAGAAGATAACAACATTGCTTGTTTAACCAACCTATTGTAACTATTGCAACTATTTTTGAAAGGTCACTGCAGATTCCCCATCTTCAATCTAAAGAGGAATCAATATACTTACTTTCATTCCCACGAATATTATTGAAAATTAAGATAATTTCGAAATTTCTAGGAAGACAAAAATTACGCAGCATGCAAACATTTAAATATCTAATCACTTGCAGTTATTTTATCTAGTACAGCTGACCAACAAGTGATATTCAGTGGATCAAGTTTATTTGATGGAACAGTCAAATGAAGCATTCTGATGTTAAAAGACTGGATTGGTTGTGGTAACAGGCAGCTGGCAATTCCCAGACTTCCCATCCCACAATTGGTTGAATTGAACAGAGTGACATTCCATACCATTTGACTCTGGGGTTACAGACATTCATGGCTTACCCCCAAGCTGTACACAGGCCATTGCTGGTGTTTCTCACTTGAATGTATTGTTAACTTTCATTAAAATGGTACGTGGTTTGGATTATTATTCCTTTGCTGCTTCAAACGGTCTCAAATGAGAGAAAATGTAAAATGGTGTAAAAGGTCTTTGAGCATGAGCTGTCATTTAGGACAACCTATGGACAGAACTTAAGTTTTCATTGGTGATAGCTTAGTCACTGATCAGCTTTGCTTTGTGGAAGGCACGGTGCAAGGAACAGCAAGGCCTTAAAAGTTAGTTGCAATGATAGGGTGAGTGCGGAGAATGAATCTCTGATGTGAACCATGCTCATGGACATCCATTCCATTATCATACTTGCAAAACAGTACAAGAATTTGGTTTTGTTATGAAATCATCTGATGTGAACGAAAATCTGAAAATATATTGTAGACATTGAATTTAATTCTACCTTTTCTAGAGTTAATAGATTGATCTCTGATTGAAGTCGAATTTCAGGCTTGCTGCCCTGCTGCTCCTTGTACTGATGAAACTCTTTCTCAAGCAGTTTGTACTTCTGTTCTGCTTCATGGAGCTGTGGAGAGTTCATAGAAGTGAAAAAAAGACTTAAGAAACAAAGGAAGTCAGCTTATCCTTCAGATACTGAACAGATGCTCTAAAAATTCACATTCAAAATAAATGGACTTTTAACTCAACTAAAGTACATGCAGACAACAGCAAGACATCTGAACACTGATCAAGCTCTGGTTTAAAAAATGAGTGAATAATGTCATTGTTTACATCCTGCTGACAGAGCAGGCGGCGATACAAAGCAGCGACATATAACGGGCTAATCCTTCTGTAGCAGATCATTATTTATCCATCTATTCAGTTAACACTTCACTGGTTGTTTATACAGTACCACTTTAACATTTATATGGACAGTACTTGATTGTAACTAAATCAAGCAGTCAAGCTAATAGACTGAAAACTTAACTTCCACATGTGATTTTTCCAGGAAAATTAAAAATTGTTTTTCAGCCAAAAATGAAGCAATAACAATGCATTAAAAAAATATTGATTGATTGTGATCCTCAATGCCTCTGACCCAATAATCTACACAACAAATTCCAGAAAAAGAACCTGCTTTTGAACTCTTGGCAATAAAAACTAAAATTGAAATTAATGCAGATTACAGAGATAAAGTTTCCAGAAAACTATTAGCAATTCAATGCCTGAAATGTATCGTGTTACAATCCAAAATGCATCATGGTTAGTGGACAATCCCAACATGTAAAAAAATTAAATTTTCAGAGTAATGCCGTTGGAAAGCAAACTCACAATTACAGCAAATTTATGTTATTGCATTTGCTAACCTCAAAATCCATACTTAGTTCCAATTGATTAGCAAGATTAATGTTAAAAAAGTACTCGACGAACAACTTGTAACTTTATTACTCGATGTCAAATTTCCATAATAAATTGGCAGTCAAGCTAATAAAATGCAATAAAGATTAAGTGACTTTTAATTTTAACTCAAGTGTGGCCTACCTGAGTAACAAAAACTTAATTAATGGAACCTCATGTCTAATTTCTAATTATTCAATCTATCAAATAAAACCCATGAAATAGCAAAATACATATGAAAATAAAAGGCATCTGATGTGGTTGATAAATAATAGTGTAAGACTCAGATACAAAAAAATTAAGAGCAAATATTAGTTGATTAGAATTTTATTCATCATCACATCTTTTCCTCTTTGCGCAGAAAAAGTTTGCTTGACAATAACAACGGTACTTTTTATCACTTAGATTATTTTTTGTTCAGTAGATAAACAGGTATTACCTCAAACAAAAACTTCAGTTAATATTATCTTCATCCCGTCCTCAAACATGAGAACTCTTTTGCTCTTCAAGTTATTACATGGGATTTTAAACCGAGGTTCTTTGACAGAAAATGACAGAAAAAGGCTGCTTGATGGTCATAATTGACCTGATGACCCAATAAGCTTGTTGCCATGCTGTAATGCTCCATGATTCCACAAAAACTGAGAATCAAGACAATTGAATACCAGACTGAACTACCAATCTACATTGTGTGCTTCAATCACAGGGTGGGACTGGAAGACCCTACTCTTCTGAGTGCCAAGAATGTGCCCAGGATGATTTCTTGGTACAGGCTGAGGACAAATATAACTTTGGCGGTCGTCATTTGAGTGACTCAAATGACTTAGTCATTTAAGTAAACCCCCAGTCCCAGATTGATAGGTGACTTCAGAGATTCAGGTTCTTGATTAGCACAGATGTCAGGGGTTATGGGGAGAAGGCAGGAGGTTGGGGTTGAGAGGGAAAGATAGGTCAGCCATGATGGAATGGTGGAGGAGACTTGATGGGCTGAATGGCTTTCCTCGAACTTCTGAACTCAGTCAAGGACAAAATGATGAATGCTACTTTACATTTTAAGCAGTAAACATTTCCCTGAATAGATACTGAAGATGAGAAAACCTTCAGAATTATCTGACAATGGACATGTGAAAACAGGCATCGACATCAAGCTGCAGGCCAAGTGAACAAAACCTTTATGATTTCGATAAATAAGGTGCATGTATGTAACATCTTTGCAAGGGCACAACTTTCTCAACAAAATTTGATGTTGAGCCAAGTAAAGATTTTTAAAATAAATGTCCAAAGGTAATACTTGATGAAATGCCAGAAGTAGGAAGACCGGAAGCAGAAGAGGAGGAATGCAGCTATCTCAGAAATCGTGGGATTAGTGTCAAATAGCAGTCTTGGAGAACCTAAAGTTCAGAAGTACAAGGAAATGTGGTCAGGAAACTGCATTCTGGAACTCAGATCTAGGAGTGAAAAGGCAACTCTATAGAATTCAGATGTAGATGTCTGATGCGATGATCTGATAAATAACACGACAAATTAAATGTAAAAAAAAGAAATATTCCAGAAATACTGCATCCTAGGATTACTACTGAATCAAAGACAGGGATAAGACAAAATTAACAGAAAGCTGGATGAGCATAATAAAGAACCTTCACAATCTTTAGACTATTTAGACTTAATTCTGCCTTTGATTTTTCCTTATTTCCCTTACCTGCTGCTGTAAACGCAACTTATCGTCTTGCAACTGATTGAACTTCAACCTTTCCAATTCCACCTGATGGGCAGCATCTGTAGTGGAGCGCCGTGTGGTGTCTTGCATTTCGCGCAACTTGCGATCGTGATCATCTTGTAATTCTTTCTGCAGTCTCTGCAGCTAGACACAGAATAACGTTGAGTTTACTTTGAAAGAATAGTTATAATGCCTTGATAGAATAGTTATAATGTGCAGTATGTTCACACATTCCCACATAAATAATCTTCAAAAACTACAAATTCCAATCACAGATTCCAAACAAAGATTCCTATTCTTTCTCCCTCCCACAAAACAAACAAGAGGAAACCTCAGAACAGCTTGAAATTCAACTCAAAGCTGCATTTCCAGTTCTAATACTGAAATAAAAATACAAAAGGCTGGATATATTTAGCAGGTCACGTTGCATCTGTAGAGAAACAAAAGTCTAGATTTCAGATTTCCAGCATCTGCAATATTTTGCTAGTTCTGTCATTGAATGTCAACAAAAACAATGTTTATGAAACCAAAGAATCTTGAAAACTAAAAATATCCAAATGGTTTTCTTTGTCAACTTGATCATTAAGAAATGGTTAATTAATTCTCATTGATTCTATAACTATTAATGATGGGGTGAATTTACAAGTGGTCAGAATGAGAGAGAAAAAAAGATTTTGGAAGGTTGTGAAACTGAACGAGTTGAGCCAAGGTGAGGGGAAAACCACGCAAACAATTTAAAACACGATGAAAGTTTAAAATTGACTGGCCACTGAAAAAGGAAGCTAATAAGCTGGTGAGTAGAGGGTAATGGGTAAAGTGGACAAGCTAGCAGTTATAATAAAGGCCTCAGAGGTGATATAAGTGGAATGAGTTATTGAAAGATATCGTACGCAACAATAACTCCCAAGTAGAGACTCAGTGGCAATTCTGAAACCGTTCATTGACAAGAGCACAAGGTAAAGTTTCAATGGATTCAAACAGCATCCTCGCTCAAACTGATTCAGATATTGTTGGAGAAGGGTCCGAAGAAGGGTCTTGACTCGAAACATCACCCATTTCTTCTCTCCAGAGATGCTGCCTGTCCTGCTGAGTTACTCCAGCTCTTTGTGTCTTTCCTCGAATCATGTTGGCCTGCAGTTGACATCATTAATTCCTTCACAAGTTCTAATGGCTACTCTCCTACATTCTGCTCTGCACTGACATCTACAATTAATTTTAGGCGCAGGTCTTGTTCTGAGAGGTTGAGGAGGCAGACAAGTGACCTAGCCCCTAATTCTTCAAGTCTGCTCTACCCATCTCTAATAAAAACCGAGAGGGACTATTACTCAATTATCTGGTAAGCCCAAGAAATGCAGCATTCAGAAATTCCAACATCCAGAAGGGAGCAGTTCATTTCATTAATGCCCTTTCATAAGCTCCAATCCCTTTCACGACACATTCTTACCCACCACTGGATTACAGCAGCAAATTCCACTATGTCATTTTTAAATTACTCGAGTTCAAAACCAGCAACACCACTAGAACAAAAGATTCATACGATGAATATTGTTGACCCAGGTATGTATTGCTATTCATTCATGCAGGGCGAATATACAGAAGACCCCTATCTACCATCAACAAGGCCTTTTCTATAGAAAAGGAAATATAGAATAATTCTAATTTTAATGTCACTATAATTCCATACAACAGGAATGTAAGAGAGTGGCCATTAGAACTTGTGAAGGAATTAATGATGTCAACTGCAGGCCAACATGATTCGAAGAAAGACACAAACAGCTGGATTAACTCAGCAGGACAGGCAGCATCTCTGGAGAGAAGAAATGGGTGACGTTTCGAGTCAAGACCCTTCTCCAACAATATCCGAATCAGTTTGAGCGAGGATGCTGTTTGTTCTTGCTCCCAAGATATCAAATTTCAAAATAAAACTACACAAATAATTGGTCCACCATGATCATATTAGAGCTAGTGGAGGACAAGGACACATCGCCAGGCCAACTCCTACAACTCTGACATGGTGCCGCCATCAGGATAATGGGCCTTTATGGACATTAAGACTAACACTTTTTTTAAAAATAATCGAACTTGAAGGGTACAAGATGACACCTAAAATGTGGGAACTCTTGTGTACTGACTCAGTGTGATTTAACTGTGCCTAGTGCATGGTAGGATTGTCACTGAACTGTATGGAAAAAAAAGAATCACTACTTACATGCATGTGACAATAAAGCGCTATTTACTCATAAAGGCTTTTATCATTTTCATTTGTGCAGAAATAAAATTTAAATACAATTACCTCTATTTCACCATTACCAAGGTGGCGCTCTCTTTCTTCCAAATCTGTCAAAGTTTTTTGTAGTTGTTCCTCCAGTGCAGCGTATTCAACCACCTGTCATCATGAAGATATGCAGATGTAGAAATCCTTTCCAAGAGCAAATACAATCCACAAAACACATTGCAATACCCCTTTCAAAAAAACTAATTTCCACCAAAATTTTATTCATGCAATTATTTTAATGATTAATTGTCCATGCTTGCAATTATTTATTTACAGAATGTGTTTCACACTGACAACGCATGCTTATTGACCATCTCTAATAGTCCTTATGTAGCAGTGATTTGGCTTCTTAAAACACCACAGACCTGGTAATGTTATTCCCTGCTTTATGGTTAGGGTATTCTTAGACCCAGCATTGATGAAGTAACAGTGACAGATTTATACGTTAGGATGGCTTTCAAACCTCTTTTTTTTTTAAACTGTACCTGGCAGTGTTCCCATGTATCGACTGCCCTTGAACTCCATGGTGGTAGAGTCTTGGATTTGGAATGTGTTCTCGGAGTAACCCAGGCAAGTAACTATAGAATATTTTGTACATTGTGGATAATTAAGTCACAAACCATGTTTATGGCGGTGGATGGGATGTCAGGTCGGTGCGGGTTTGTGCAGTTGGTGTCAAGGTTCACAAACTCTGATGGAGCTACATTTACCTGGGCAGCTGGCGAATATTCCATCACATTCCTAGCTTGAACCTTGTACTTTGAGGAAATGCTTTAAAGGTGGGAAGTGGCACATCAATCACTGTAAGATAACACTTTTTGACCTGCTTTTGTGGTCACCACCTTTTTATGGCTAATCTAGATGTGTCAAGGGTATGGAAACAGGCTCTTCACCCCACCAACTATACACTCACGATCAAGCACTCATTTGCACCAATTACATTCTATTCTTCACACATTCCCATTAACTTTCCCTGGATTCTAACACTTACCATCAAGCATACGGGGCAATTTATCGTGGACCATTAACCTACCAACTTGTATTCCTTGGGCCGCGAGAGGAAACCAAAATAGTCTGAAGAAACCCATGCCAGAGAAAATATAAGTGCCCAACATTGGGAGCTGCGAGGTGGCAGCAAGGCTGAGCAAGTCTACTAATTCTGACATCCTGAGCTGGACGTAAATATCTCCACACAGATGTTGATGTTGCAGGTGTTGACAATCAACGGCATCATTAATACCATGGCTACATGGATATGGTTTCCTTTTTGGACATTGCCCTTAGGAACTTATACAGCAATGTCTCTAGGACCTCCCAGCAAAGTCCCCAATTCATAAGACATTAAATACTTTTTATTCACCTGCTGCTCTTGAGAATAAGTGGAAAATGAATATCAGACCTCCTTACAATTGCTACCTCCAGTATTCCCTTACATATGCCATTCAAGTTGAGTTGGGAAAGCAACTGCTTATAAAACACGGTATTGTTGTAATGTTGGTTAACAATGACAGTAAAATTGAACCACACTTCTAAAAATATGAAAATGCAGATCAGTGCAAGGAACCAGAATAAAACTACTTTGCCACCAGGCAACTCTTTCCTCCCTTCCTTACCTTTTTCTTCACAAGAGCTTCCCTCTCTCGGTCTCGCCTCTTCCATTCATCAGCAAGGGTCTGCATATGTGCAAACTCTTTTTGTTTCAACTATGGGTTAAAAAAACAATACATAACTCATTCACAAAAAATTTACTATTTATACTATACCAACAACACAAAAAAGATTGTATTTTGGTCAGAAAAACTGTTTAAGTAATTAATACAGCTAGTTCTTGGGTATCACGAGAATTAAAATGTAAAAGGATTCAGAAAGATTTAACTCTTCTATATTGCAGACGTGTTTAATTTTAAAAAAACATTAACCGAATTATATAAAATAATAATTTTGATGTGATTAAATTATTTTCAGAACAATTTAAGTATAATTTGTACAGAAAGACAGTTTGCCCGTTTATATTTGCATTGATGCAGAAAAACATGTACCTGATTCTCAAACAAATTTTCTTGCATTTCTTTCCACATTTCCAACTCGAAGGCCGCTTTATATTCCATTGTCTCACGTGGCTCAGTATCAGCGACTAACTCCGAAGCCTGAACTGGCTTAGCTGGAAGATCAGATGGTTGTTGCAGTCCAATATTGGCGCTCTAATGTTAAACAGATATTCGCCAAATTAACAAGGAACATTTCTGCTCTAAGCAGATCTTGATCTACCCATAAGTAGGGGTAGGTCATTCTGAACCACGAGACTGTTCCACAATTCACTCTGCATCTTTATTTATTAAATCAGGCTTGTTCATTTAGTTTAAAAATCTCACCCTTGGAATCATAATTATTTCAGTATTTTTGAGAAATTACAAACTTCTGAAAAACTTGAAATGGAAAAAAATCCTTCCAGATTTCCATCTTAAATACACAATTCCTCAATTCATTATATTGTTTTGCTGTCTGTAGCCTCAGTAATTCTTCCAACGATTTAAACACTCGAGTCAAATTATCCCTTTTTTCTGAACAGTGTACGGTTGCCTCCATCACAGTGAGGGGGTGTTTGGAGTCACTGTGATGGATGTTTGTGTTGGGGTCATGTGTCTTGCGTTCTTTTTTTTTTGTGTGTGACTGCAATGTAATTTCGTTCGGTACCTCGGTACCGAATGACAAATAAAGCTCTGTATTCCTGTACTGTAAGTCAAACTGCATAAACCAACCCGCTAAACCTGCACTAATCTTGCACTAAACGTTATTCTCTTGCACTGCCCTTATCGTGTATCAATCTATACACTGTGAATGACTCGACTGTAATCATGTATTGTCTTTCCGCTGACTGGTGAGCACACAACAAAATCTTTTCACTGTACCTGACCACATGACAATAAGCTAAACTAATTTAAACCTTCACCTTGTTATCTTTCTGGGAATCTATCTGAACTCATAAGAACAAAATATGCTTTCAGCATTGCTGAAACCTGGTTACAGTACTTCAGATAGTACCTCAGCAAGTGAGGCACAGCTTCCTTCCCTTTGAAATTTGAGATCAAGGCCAATATTCTATTGGTGAAAAAAGGAACTGCAGATTTACAGTGCCCTCCATAATGTTTGGGACAAAGACCCATCCTTTATTTATTTGCCTCTGTACTCCACAATTTGAGATTTGTAATAGAAAAAAATCACATGTGGTTAAAGTGCACATTGTCAGATTTTAATAAAGGCCATTTTTATACATTTTGGTTTCACCATGTAGAAATTACAGCAGTGTTTATACATGGTCCCTCCATTTCAGGGCACTATAATGTTTGGGACACAGCAATGTCATGTAAATGAAAGTAGTCATGTTTAGTATTTTGTTGCATATCTTTTTCATGCAATGACTGCTTGAAGTCTGCGATTCATGGACATTACCAGTTGCTGGGTGTCTTCTCTGGTGATGCTCTGCCAGGCCTGCATTGCAGCCATCTTTAGATTTCTGCTTGTTTTGGGGGCTTGTCCCCTTCAGTTTTCTCTTTAGCATATAAAAAGCATGCTCAAATGGGTTCAGATCAGGTGATTGACGGCCATGCAAGAATTGGCCATTTTTTAGCTTTGAAAAACTCCTTCGTTGATTTAGCAGTATGTTTGGGACCATTGTCTTGCTGTAGAATGAACCGCCGGCCAATGAGTTTTAAGGCATTTGTGTGAACTTGAGCAGATAGGATGCGTCTATACACTTCAGAATTCATTATGCTACTACCATCAGCAGTCAATGAAGATAAGTGAGCCAGTACCTTCAGCAGCAATACATGCCCAGGCCACGACACCCCCACCACTGTGTTTCACAGATGAGGTGGTGTGCTTTGGATCTTGGGCAGTTCCTTCCCTCCGCCATACTTTGCTCTTGCTATCACTCTAATATAAGTTAATCTTCGTCTCATCTGTCCACAACACCTTTTTCCAGAACTGTTAAGTACTTTTAAGTACTTCTTGGCAAACTGTAACCTGGCCGTCCTATTTTTGTGGCTAACCAGTGGTTTGCATCTGGCAGTGCAGCCTCTGTATTTCTGTTCATGAAGTCTTCTGCAGACAGTGGTCATTGACAAATCCACACCTGATTCCTGAAGAGTGTTTCTGATCTGTCGGACTGGTGTTTGGGGATTTTTCTTTATTATAGAGAGAATTCTTCTGTCATCAGCTGTGGAGGTATTCCTTGGCCTGCCTATCCCTTTGCGATTAGTAAGCTCACCAATGCTCTCTTTCTTCTTAATGATGTTCCAAACAGTTGATTTTGGTAAGCCTATGGTTTAGCTGATATCTCTAACAGTTTTATTCTTGTTTCTCAGTCTCATAATGGCTTCTTTGACTTTCATTGGCACAACTTTGGTCCTCATGTTGATAAACAGCAATAAAAGTTTCCAGAGGTGATGGAAAGACTGGAGGAAAGACGTGGTGCTGAGAGCTCTCTTATACCTACATTAAGGAGGCATTTAAACACACCTGTGCAATTAAAAACACCATGTGTCTCAAACATTACGGTGCCCTGAAATGGGGGGACTATGTATAAACACAGCTGTAATTTCTACCCTTTAATAAAATCCGACAATGTGCACTTTAACCACGTGATTTTTTTCTATTACAAATCTCAAATTGTGCAGTAGAGGTAAATAAATAATGGGTCTTTGTCCCAAACATCATGGAGGGCACTGTAACTCCAGATGCCTGACCTGCTAATTTACCCCAGCTCTGGGTTTTTTCATGTCAATATTCCATCATTTTATTTTGAATTATAGCAGTTGGAATCTACCCAAACCTGCTTATCTCCCCAAACTATCCATTTCAAAAAGCTTTGCAATCCACTTAATACTGAACTGTAGCAACACTGTTAATACAGCTTTGCATTAACTGGTGCAATAAAAATAGTTAAACAATGTAACAAGAGTTTTTATTCATTCCATAGATGCTCTTGCAAAACCTAAGAATATGCCACATGCCTATTAATAATTTCCTTCTGCAGTGAAGTTATGATAAGTGAGACAGACCCTATTTCTTCAATTTAAAAATAAACACCCTCATTCCAAAATGTGAAATTACTCAAAAGGTCAGAAGAATCTTTAAACCAACTTTAGAATCTAGTTCATATTCAAAGTCTAAATTATATTATATTGATGATAAGTCAATGGTCCTTATGATTCCTTTAAGATTTCCCTTTATTTACTTTGTGCCACATTTGACTGGAGTCGTTGATTAAGACCTTCCTTCCCATTCAAATTTCCTTATCACATTTTTGTGTCAAAACTAATTTGGAACAGTGAGCACAAAATACAAATGGTGAAGTTCCATCACAGTGATTTGATCTGTACCCCAAAGACAAACAACCCTCACATTTCAGAGGGGTTGCATTCCGAGAAAACTATTCGTATCACAATTTTCTGTAATGTAGAATCCTTTTCCTACAATGCAAAGTTATAAGCAGGATGTTTTTCTCTCATATTAAGTTACGTTACAGTTGTACAAGACGTTGGTGAGGAGAACAGTGTTAAGTTTCCCTCACCCTGCTCTAGGAAGGATGTCATTCAACTTGAAAGAGTGCAGAGATGATTTATGAGAATGTGGCCAGGACTCAACATCCTGAGCCAGAGGAAAAGAGTGGGCAGGCTGGGACTTTATTCCTTGAAGTGCAGGCCGAGGAGTGATCTTGGATGTATAAAATCTTGAGGGTAATAGAGAGGATGAATGCACCGTCTTACCCAGGCTAGGCAAGAGGGGCAAGATTTAATAGGAACTCGAGGGGCAGATTTTTCCATTCAGAGGGTGGTAGATATATGAAATGAGCTACTGGAGGAGGTGGCTGATTCATGTAGTCTTACAGCATTTAGAGGAGACTTGGACAGGTACATGGATAGGAAATGTTTGGAGGGATTTAGGCCAAACAGGCAATGAGACTCTTAGATGGGGCATCTTGACTGGCATGGACAAGTTGGGCTGAAAGGCTTGTATCGATGCTGTATGACTCTATGAGTAAGTAATTTTTAAAACAAAATGTCCCACAGCCATTATTTAACAGGTGAGGTGAAGTGAAATTAGACAGAGGATGGACAAATCCGACATATTTGGCACAGCACCAAAGACTCAGGTTTGATCCTGACTACGGGTGCTGTCTGTGCAGAATTTGTATGTTCCCCCTATGATTGCGTGGGTTTTCTTCAGGTGCTCCAGTTTTCTCCCACATTCCAAAGTGTGCAGGTTTGTAGGTTAATTGGCTTTTGCAAATTACCCCTAATCTGTAGGATGCAAAGGTGGGATAACAAGAACTAGTCCATGGGTGATTGATGGTCAGCATAGACTCAGTGGGCCGAAGGGCCCGTTTCCACGCTGTATCTCTAAGCTAAATACTGTGCTCTTCATTTGCGAGGCATTTTCTTTGATACTCACAGCTCATGGATCAGAAAAGGGTTTAGGACGTGACAATATCAGGGAAACTATGGGGTTAGAGGAGCAGGGTTCAAGAGAGGAAGGTGGTGTAGGAATTCAGGAAGATTAAAGTGTGATGATGGAAGTGGAGCAAAGACTGAGGGATTACTTTATGGAGCCAGTGTAACAGCTGGCCTTGTGAACGTAAGCTTTCCCAATGAAGTGCAAAGATTATATCTTGCTGACAAAGAGCACAGCAGTGCTGTACTCAGATACATATATGGACTGGCAAAGGACTCAGCTGCAACCACCAACTTGTCAACACAGTGATGTCATATTATTGCCCTGCAGTCTTGAATGATTAAAACTTAAAATTGATATCTCCTTCGTATTTTGTATTTATTTATTTCCCCCCAAAATTTCCAAAGAGTGAATATTATTGTGTTGGAGTTTGCATGCCCTCCCAGTAGACATATGGTTCTCCACCAGTTGCTCTGGTTTTCTCACACATCTCAGAGGCATGCAGGTAGGTTCATTGTCTACACAGGAGGCTGTCCGGAAAATCAGGGTTTGTATTCGGGCATGAAAGATAATGTCACATGGAAATTAATGAGAGAATGAGACTTAAGAGAATGCATAGAGCTGGCATACATCATAGGCAAAATGATCTCCATCTGTGAGAAAACTAGAAATAAAGTACAACAAAACTGAGAAGTCACAGTGGCAAAATACTGCTCTTCCTCATGAATATTTTTAGTGCAGACATATGGGCAGCAATTTAATCCAATTTGTTCTACGTTTCCAGACAATAGCAAATTCTCATTTTAGTTACCCAAGTAATTTAAAATTATGTGTGCAGAGCTGTCAACACTACAGTATTTAAAAAATGCAGATCAAAATGAATCTATCCATTTTATAATCAAAATGCCGGGCCTGAAGTCATGCAATGATATCATGTGCTTACCTGAGAAGAATCAGACACAGTGATATGTTGTGTTTTTATTAAACCATAATCTTCCAAAGTCATGGAGTAATACAGTTCGGCAATTTTGTTATTTGGCCTGTTGAAATAATGGAACTGTGTCAGCAAAGAACCTTCCAATACAGATAAGTTCTCAAGTATACAAATTCAAAAATACTCTATTCTGCAAAGATCATGCTAAATAATTGAGAACAAAATATTCACAATTGTTTACTATCCCAAACTTTGGAATAGAATGGACTGCACTGAAACCAATGTTTAGAGTTTACATTAGCAATAACAACTCACTCTTCATAGTGCAATAATTGCCTTTCAAACAGTGAACATCTTTTTAAATAGCAGTTTATGGTCTAACTCATCATGCAAAATGACATTTATATTGTTGGGTACTTTCTTCCTTTTATTAACAATCCTCTGCTAAAGAAACTGCTTTGAAAGAGTATAGATTCCATTTGACATCCCACCAACTCCCTCCCATGAATCGCTTCCCCCCCCCCTTGATATCTTCCTCAACAATAGACAAATGAAAACTTTTTACCGTAGCCATCTCCTTCACCCAAGATAAATAAATTGAGGCTTTTGACAATACAATTAATAATTGTTGAATTATATTAAGATGGTCAGTAGCTCTGAGATGTCCTTCAGAAAATGAAGTATTGGCAACCCTATTACGATATTGCAGAGAAACTCAGCGTTTAAGATTTTTTTAACTCTATTATGAGGCTATCATTTATTTCCTCTTTAAAGATTTGACTTTTGATAGCAAGACAGAATTGCTATAATTTTTTTAGTATTCATACTATTTATGCTTTCTAGCATACATATTTTATATACTGAAAAGTTTGTACTTCAGTTTACAAGTCAAGGGATCATAAACTCTGTCAGTAGATAAAACTAATCTTCTGGACACGAATCATATTAATGGGTTATTTCAGTGAATTTTAAAAATCACCACTTGCATTCTTTTGCAAGAAGCTGATTCCTTTCCATTTCATCTTGAGTTCTTTCTGGTATCCCAATATAAATATACAATCCTGAATATTTAAATAAAGAGATAAAACTTATGATATGTCACCCAACTTCAAAACATTACCATTCTCAACCCCTTTTTTAGAATGCAATAGTTCAAGAGATTAGAGTCCAAGAAATTGTTATATTGCATGGGTGCACAAAACAGCAATAACCAAAGTATATTGGACTACTTTCTATTTCGTAACAAAGTCCTTGCTCATCTGCTATGCCTAAAACTGCTTTTAATTGCTGTGCTCAATCACCCATTCTGACACCCAGTATCACAAAAAAATACCAGTAGTCGAGATAAAAATTAAGTGATCAATAACTCCCACAGATCATTTATTACTTCAGGACATTTTATGCAGTTTCTCCAATTAGCAAAAATGCATCTCACTTTTCCATATATTTGTTACCAGTCACAAAGAATGCTCTGCCTTTCCCTCCCCACAAAATCTCCATCCTGTGCACATACATAGCATCCAGTAGTCAATTCATGATGGAATAAATTATTAGCTGATTGCAACACTTTGGGGAAAAAGTCATGAATAGGCTATTTGACCCAGAAGCAAACCCTGTTCGACAGCGCTCCTTGATCCAGGGAACTTGGTTTCACTGTTACTTTATTATTAATAGGGCTTATAGGTTAATTGTGTAAATTGCCCTATTGTGGAGGGAGTGAGAAAGAGAGTTAACATTGAATTAGCGTGAATGGGTGATCACTGGTTGGCGTGGACTCAAGTGGGGTGAAGGACCCGTTTCCATGCTCTCACTAAACTAAACTATTCCCCACTAAGAATGTAAAGTAATTTTTCTGCCTAACCATTTCAGATTTTATATATGGTATAAGAAGGAACTGCAGATGTTGGTTTAAACCGAAGATAGACACAAAAGCTGGAGTAACTCAGCAGGACAGGCAGCATCTCTGGAGAGAAGGAATGGGTGACGTTTCGGGTTGAGACCCTACCATATAAAATATGGTAACTTGGTAACTTTTTGGCACTAATATTAAGTAATTGCACAGGCTTTACCCATCAGCTAATCAGACAATAAGCAACAATCAGCATTAAGATTGTAAGACATATCAGCAATATGACTGGAAAGGTTTGTGAGCACTGCCCCCTAGTGTAGTTTGACTGAATATTCCCACACAAAGAGTGGCATGGAGATTATAGGATTATCCGAGATTGGCATAGTTTTGTGTGTTAATCGATTTTTTCTAGTACAGATATTGTGAAAACATACAAACTTAGCAAGTAACAGCTCACTGATCATTGACAGTGCAAAACGTACAGAAAACAAACAAAGTGAAATGAAAAATAACATCCTTGAATTCTGCAGAAATATAATATTTGTATTTGAATCTACAAACCCCATCCAAAAATCTAGGTTGGTCAACTTATGTTGAAGCACAAAATCTGAAGAAGTTGAATTTTTTTATTTAATTAAATTACAGGACATGTGCATCATGGCATTCACCAATTTTAATGATCCACAAAGGAATGAAAGGGAAAGGCACAAGAATTTTTTTGCATCCAAATTGTCATTTCCTCAAGACTTTTCCATTTCATCGTTGTCACAATGCCCTTCTTTTAAGATTCAATGAGAGTTGGGGAGGAGTTAATGAAAAGTCTAGGGAATACATCATTATGATGCTGCCAGAACATTTAGTTGCTTGAAGTTAAAGCTTGGAAAACCAATGAAATTATAGAGAATTAGAATAGATTTGATCAAATTAAACTAAGAAAGAGAATAAGACATGGAAATTTCAAGAATTTACCTTGATGCAAATGTTATCATACCATACAAAAATAAAACCATAATGCTAAAAGTTGCAGAAATAGATAAAACATGCACATTTTTTGTAGACAATTTGTAAATAGAAAATGAATGGCTCATTACCATTCATAGTAAGATGGCCTCAAGGTTGCAGAACAGACTATGAAATATATTTACAGATTATACAAAAACATCATGTTGCTGTAATTTATGCCACTTCCCATGAAAGACAAGGACACGAAGAAAACAGTATTCAACAGTAAAAGATCTGCACTTGCCATGTTACATACATACAGGATTGTGAATCAAACATTATAACTCTCGCTAATGATTTACTGTACCAATTTAACAATCATACTTGCCCTTGTGCTGCTACAACTGGAATCTTTTCACTGTATGTCTGACGCCAACATTGATCACCTGATAGACCCAAAAAACGGGTTTTATCCACTGTTAGAACGTGTGACAATTTCAGTCTTGCTATTCCCAACAACACGTCGTTAGTCATCTTATCCTTGTGCCACACTTCAATCAATAATGGTAACCTAAAGAAAAAGAATCAAGAATGTCAAGTCAAGAATTGTCACATGTGCCGGCAACAGAACAATTAAATGCTTATTTGTGACAGCTTAACAAGCCTGTAAAAATAACACAGATAGCTATATAATCATAGCATATTACATTAATTAACTGCCATTTAGTTTATTATTGTAAAGTGTATTGAGGTATGCTGAAAATCTTTTGTTTCTTGTTTCCACTCAAAGACAACACATGATTCCAATCAAGCTGTTCAGTGTGCAGATAAAGGATATAATGTTTAGTGCAAGATAAAGTCCAATTAAAAATCTCCAATGAGGTGGACAAGATGTCAGGACCGCACTCTAGCAGGTGAGAGAATGGTTCAGATGCCTGGCAACAGCTGGGAAGAAAGTATCCCTGAAACAGGAGGTATGTGTTTTCAAACGTTTGCCTGATGGGAGATGCAGCGACCAGGGTGAGATTGGTCATTGATTATCAATTTAACAATTCGGTGCATTAAAAAAATTTCAAATATAAAAATCAAATTTAGACACCAGTATTCACAGCACTTTACTGTTTGTTGGCCTCATTATTCCCATCTGAATAATTCCTATCTGAATAACACAAAGTCAAGAAAAATAAAGTTACTTCATAGTTCATGACTGGTACAGCGAGTGTAACTTATGGCTATGCATTATTGTATGTGATAAGATAAAATACTAAAAAAACATTGATGATTCTACCTTAAAAATGTATCCTGCAGTTGATGAGGTGGTGCTGCAAAGTCAAATGCACAAAATGACTGAGGAAGGATCACTTCCATATTTTTCTTTACTTCTACTGGAGGATTTGTCATGATTGGAGCCGCAGTTCCAAAAAATGGGTAGGTGTATCTAATCAGCAAATTGAAAGCAAAAAGAGTCTCAACATAATGTAAATATAGGCTGAGAACAACTCCAAACAATAGAAGTACTTTTATAATTCCAATGTAACATCCCACCGCCTCCACAATGGGAACAAAGTACAATAACAAAATTAATTGTGCGATTGCCACCCTCTCTGATTTTTTTGCCAATAATCAAACTTATTAAATGAGAAAGCAGGCATACGGAGCCCAATGTTCTCACCTGGCTATTATTGCTTAAGTACTCAGACATTCTGGCCTTCCATCACAGTGAGGAGGGGACTGGAGGAGACTCACTGTGATGGATGTTTCTTTTTTTTGTTTTTGTGTGTTGGTTGGGGTTGTGTAATTTGCTTATTTTATTGCTTTTATTGTTGGACTGTGGGTGACTAAATTCCGTCCAAAAAACTTGTTTTTTGGATGACAAATAAAGATATCTTGAATCTTGAATGGGGACATCATCTACTTTTATTAAAAAAACAAACAGTGGGTAAAATAATTTGTCTGTGCTGCAGCTTCCTACAAAATGTAGAACATGGAGAGACCTCCCTGGCCTTTTGACAATTCTACCGAAAGACCAACAAGTGTGTTTCTTTCTTCATGGATGCTACCTGACCTGCTGAGTATTTCTGGCATATTCTATTTTATCTGAAACTTTCAGCATTTGAAGTGTTTAGCATGTTGACTTGCCAAGCTGCATGAATATGTCTGTGGAGATCTCAATAGATAAATCATCAAAATACACTGCAGATGCTAGAAATCTAAAATCGGGCCTGTTCCTGTATAAAAATGTTCTTCGTTACTATGTAAAAACATAAAATGCTGGAAATGTTCAGCAGATCAGATTGCATCTTCAGGAAGAGAACAGAATTAATATTTCAGGTTGCAGACCTTTCATCAGAACTGAGGGGACAGACAAAGCCTGTCAAGTTGCAGGGAAGATGAGGCGGGAGGATTTCGTTGATCGGGCAAAACTGGGGTGACAATAGACAATAGGTGCAGGAGTAGGCCATTTGGCCCTTCGAGCCAGCACCACAATTCAATGGATCATGGCTGATCATTCTCAATCAGTACCCCGTGTTATGGGAATAGCGCACCCGGTGGTGCAGTACCGGGGATATATTACCCATGAGGCTGTAGCCAGAGTGATCCTGAATTAAAATGGCTGAACCCAAGACTCGAGTGTAAAGCCTCTGTTAATTAGTTGTGTAGCTGTACTGTAGCAGGTTACAGAAAGGAAACACACTAACAGAACATGGTGTCAGATCGGGGCCTGCTTCAGGATCAATCGAAAGGACGACAGCAGACGACGTTTGTGAGTAATTACTGCTGAGAGACGACTGTGGGGCCTACAGTTTCCATTGATAGAGGGGCGGATTTATCAGGAAAATGGAGCAGCTGAAGCCCCCTAGGCAAATGAATTTTGAGGCAAGGGACCTGCCAATGGTGTGGAGACAATGGAGGGAAGAGTTTGAGCTCTATGTTGATTTGAGCATGGAAGGGAAGGAGGACAAGACAATGAGGAAACTGCTAATGTACCTAGTTGGACTGCAAGGGAGAGAGCTCTACCAGACGCTCGAGACACGTGCGCCGGAGGGCAACGTACAAGAGGTTACGCTAGCGCAGGCACTCGATGCTTTCGAAAAGCATTGTCAACCCGTGAGGAACGAGACCGTCGACAGGTATAGATTCTTTATGCGGAGTCAAGAGAGAGGGGAGACTTTTGATTAGTTTTTAATAGAACTGAAGCTCTTGGCAGCTCATTGCGGTTTTAGAGAGTTGAAGGATTCACTGATACGTGATAGAATAATATGCGGCATAAGGGATGACATGCTGCAGGAAAGACTTCTCCGAGAAACCTCACTTGACTTAGAAAAGTGTATGAAGGCATGCCAGGCTTCGGTGCTGGCCAAGGCCAGAGTTGATGTCCTGGTAGGGGACCAGCGACAAGATGTCTGTGCAGTGAGGCAGGAGGGGAAACGATACCAGCCAACCATAGAGTGCAAATACTGTGGATACAAACATGAGAGAAAGAAGGAGAAATGTCCGGCATATGGAAGGGAGTGTTTCAAATGCCATCAGAAAGATCATTTCGCCTCACAATGCAGGGAAAAGCAGGTGCAGCAGAAGAAAAGAAAGGGAAAAAACCTGTGCATGCAGTGGTGGAAGTGGAGAGTTCCAGTGATGAGTATGATGACAGTCAAGAGGTTGATGAAATTCACACAATGGAACTGCAACCAGAAGCAGGAAAAGCAGAAAGTGTGCACAGGGTTGTGGAGACTCAATTCCCAAAGAAAATCTTTGCGACCATGAAGCTGAAAGGGAAGGAAGTAAAATTCCAGGTGGACAGTGGAGCCACATGTGACATAATTCCCAAGATGTATGTAAAGGATGTGGATGAAACCAAGCAAGTATTGTCCATGTACAACAATACGACAGTGGTGCCTCTTGGGAAAAGCAAGATGAGACTGGTAAACCCAAAGAATGGAAAGAAATACAAAGTAGAGTTTGTAGTCCTGGAGGAAGACTGCATTCCAATCCTGGGAAGCAGGGCAGCCCAGCAGATGGGGCTCATCTCAGTGTGTACAGAGAACATAATGACACTGAATGGCAGTGAAATCCCTCTGACCAAGGAAAGATTGATAGCGGAGTATGCTGATGTGTTTGAAGGGACAGGTAAATTTGAGGGCAAGTACCATCTGCTGGTAGCTGACAGCATAACGCCGGTGATCCACCCACCACGAAGAATCCCTGTAGCCTTACGGAGTAAGCTGAAAGAGGAGTTAGGCAGACTGACAGAAGCGGAAATAATTGCCCCAGTAGAGACCCACACACCATGGGTATCCAGCCTTGTGTGTGTAGAAAAGCCCAATGGGAAGTTGGGCGTGTGTTTAGACCCGAGGGATCTGAACAAGGGGCTTAAAAGAAGTCATTGTAGGGACATAGGGATTGGCCAGGTAATAGAACCCTCGGATTGGATTACGGTCATGGGTTAAGGAAGCGCGGGGTATTTAAATGCTTGGCGCCAAACCAGATTAGAGATTAGATTATTAAGTAAAGTAGTGTTTGTCCAGGAAGAAGTCAGTCGCGTTTGTTACGGGTTTTGATACTAATAAAGGATTCCAATAAAACCACTCGTCTGGACTCACCACATTGGTGACCTCGAACGTAGGAAGAAAGCAGCAGCATGTCGCAGGCGGGAGCGAGCGCGGGCGAAATCCATCTACCGCCATTCTGGGCCCATCAGCCGCACCTGTGGTTTGTGCAGGCAGAGTCACAGTTCCATCTCAAGAAGGTGGAGGAAGACCAGGAGAAGTACCATCATGTGGTGAGCTGTCTGCAGGCGGAGGTGGCTGCGCGGGTCAGCCGATACCTGACCAGTCCACCCCAAACGGAGCAGTACGTGGGGCTTAAGAAGCTCCTGCTGCGGACCTTCGGCTGGGCCCAGAGCCAGCGGGCTCTGAAGCTCCTCCATTTGCCAGACCTGGGGCAGCGGCTGCCGTCGGAGCTGATGTCCGAGATGCTGGCGTTGGCGGGCGACCATCAGCCATGTATGATGTTTGAGGCGGCCTTCCGGGAGAAGCTACCTGGGGACGTCAGGTTGGTGTTGGCGGACGTCCCTTTTGCAGAGCCGGTAGCGTTCGCCGAGAAGGCAGACACGCTGGTGAGGGAACGCAACGCCCGAGACGGCTCCGTTAACCGGGTCTCGAGGCCCAGCGGCAGTCGGGAGTGCGGCCGGGAGAGCGATGCATCTGCCGCTATTGCGCAGCCGGCCCGCCAAGAGAGGGCGGCGGCGCCTGTTCATTGGCAGCGGGCTCGACCAACAGAGCCGGATAGGCGTCGCTGGTGCTCTTTCCATCGGCGGTGGGGCAGCGACGCCCGAAGCTGTAGATCCCCGTGTTCGTTTCCGGGAAACGCCGGGGCCGATCGACTGTCGAGGCAGTCTCGGTTGGCCGTAACCACCGCCTCTACGCTACGGATCAGACTACCGGGATCGTTTTCCTGGTGGATACGGGAGCGGTTGTAAGTATTGTGCCCCCCTATGACTGTGAAGTTCGAGTGGGGGAAAAGGGCCCGCCCCTAATTGCAGTGAATGGTAGCACCATCCGTACGTACGGTAAAAGGACCATGTCCTTGTCCTTCGAGTCCAGGACTTACCGTTGGGAATTCATCGTTGCGGATGTGGGCCAGGCCATATTGGGGGCAGATTTCCTATGGGCGTTTTCCTTGGTCGCAGACGTCCGAGGGAGGGGCCTACAACCCTTGGCTGATGTACGGCCTCGGGATACTGGGCCAGAGGCTTCTACAAGCGCCGCCCCACCCAGCCTAGTCATCCAGTCCATCACCACGGCTCCCGGTCAGTTCGATGCGGTCCTGGCCGACTTCCCGCAGCTCCTCGTCCAGCGTTTTGATTCACCTTCGGAGAAGCACGGGGTCGTCCATTTCATTCCAACCGAAGGGCCGCCGGTTTTTGCCCGGGCACGGCGCCTTCCACCCGACAAGCTGGCCAGGGCGCGAGAGGAGTTCCTAAACTTGGAGAGGTTGGGAATCATTCGGCCTTCAAGTAGTCCGTGGGCATCCCCTTTGCACATGGTTTCCAAAGCATCTGGGGGGTGGAGACCATGTGGTGACTTCCGTCGACTCAACGCGGCAACACGGCCGGACCGCTACCCGATTCCACACATTCAGGACTTTTCAGCTAGCCTGGAGGGGGCTACAATATTTTCAAAAATTGATTTGGTGCGGGGATACCATCAGATCCCGGTCCACCCGCCGGATATTCCGAAAACAGCGACCATCACCCCGTTCGGACTGTTTGAGTGGTTGCGAATGCCTTTCGGCCTTAAAAATGCAGCTCAGGCATTCCAGCGTCTGATGGACCGGGTGGGTCGAGGGTTGCCGTTCGTCTTTATTTATTTAGACGATATATTGATTGCCAGCCGTTCGGTCCAGGAGCACTTGGTCCACGTCCGCACCGTGTTCCAGAGGCTGCAAGACCATGGCCTGATTCTCCATCCGGACAAGTGCCAATTCGGCCTGTCCGCGGTGGATTTTTTGGGTCATCGGGTTACTCCGGCCGGTGCCACTCCCTTACCAGCTAAGGTGGACGCGGTCCGCTCTTTCCCCCGCCCGACTACCATCAAGGGCTTGCAGGAATTTGTGGGCATGGTCAATTTTTATCATCGGTTCGTGCCTGCAGCAGCTCGGGTTATGCGTCCCCTTTTTCAGTGTCTCGCAGGTAACCCCGCGGAGTTGGTATGGTCCGTAGCTGCGGAGACGGCTTTTGTTGCGGTCAAACAGGCCCTCGCCAATGCCACCATGCTGGTGCACCCGCGCTCCTCCGCCCCCACAGCTCTGACGGTGGACGCCTCAGACGTGGCAGTGGGTGGGGTTTTGGAGCAGCAGGTTGACGGTGAGTGGCAGCCTCTTGCGTTTTTCAGCAGGCAGCTCTCTCGGGCGGAGCTCAAGTACAGTGCGTTCGATAGGGAGCTCCTGGCCCTGTATTTAGCAGTCCGGCACTTCCGCTACTTTTTAGAAGGCCGTTCTGTCGTGGCCTACACGGATCACAAACCTTTGACATTCGCTTTTGCTAAGGTTTCTGATCCGTGGTCGGCTCGCCAGCAGCGGCACCTAACCCTCATTTCGGAGTTCACGACCGATGTCCGTCATATTGCGGGTAGGTTGAATGCCGTTGCTGATGCCCTGTCCCGGCCGGCCATTCCCTCCGTAGCCGTGGTTGGTGACCATGTGGATTTCCAGGAGCCAGCGGAGGCTCAGCGCCTGGAAGGAACTGCCGCGGTGTACGCCTCCACAACCTCGGGACTGCGTTTAGAACAGGTGGCGTGTGGCCCCACAGGTATCAAGTTGTGGTGCGACGTTACTCTCCCACGTCCTCGCCCGGTGGTGCCGGCCGCTCTGCGGCGTAAGGTTTTTGAGGCCATTCATGGCCTGGCACATCCGTCCATCAGGGCGACTTCAGCCATGGTGGCCGACCGGTTTGTCTGGCATGGCCTGCGGAAGCAGGTGGCAGCCTGGGCACGCGCCTGCATTCCGTGCCAGACCTCCAAAGTCCATCGTCATGTCCAGCCCCCGCACCAGACATTTGAGGTTCCCCCCGCCCGTTTTTTCCACATCCATGTGGATTTGGTGGGTCCATTGCCCTATTCTAGGGGTTACACCCATCTACTGACGGTGGTTGATCGGTTCACTCGTTGGCCGGAGGCGCTCCCGTTGTCGGACACCTCGGCGGCCTCCTGTGCACGGGCCCTGGCGTTGCATTGGGTGGCTCGTTTCGGGGTCCCGGCTATTATTACCACAGATCGGGGAGCCCAGTTCACCTCGTGTCTCTGGGCCGCGCTGGCGCAGCTGTATGGTGCTCGATTACAGCAGACCACCGCCTATCATCCCCAAGCCAACGGGATGGTTGAGCGTTTCCATCGGCAGCTGAAGGCGTCCCTCTGTGCTCGCCTGACTGGCTACGATTGGGCTGACCAGCTGCCTTGGGTCCTCCTCGGCATCCGTACGGCCCCGCGGGCGGAACTGGGCACATCTTCGGCCGAGCTCGTCTACGGTTCGCCCCTGCGGGTGCCGGGCGATATTCTCCCTTCCATTCCCGCCTTGCCGCCATCCGTCACGTCAGTCTTGGGCTCCCTCCGGGAACGGGTGGGTTCTCTGGCTCCAGTCCCCACCTCTAGTCACGGAAGCACAGCAGTTCACGTTCCTTCGGAATTGCGGAGCTGTGATTTCGTGTTTCTTCGGAAAGATTGCCACCGTCCCCCTCTGCAGCCGGTTTACCAGGGCCCGTTCCAGGTGCTCAAAAGAGGGACTGTAACCTTCACCTTGCAGGTAGGAAATCGTCAGGAGCTGGTTTCAGTGTCCCGTCTCAAGCCGGCCCATTTAGACCAGGACCTCCCCGTGTCGGTGGCTCAGCCGCCGCGCCGGGGCCGGCCTGTGGCTGCTCGACTGGTCCCGTCAGCGGCGCCCAGTTTACCACCTTTTGGGCCTCCGCCGCCTATGGTTGGTCCCGGGCTGCCGTTGTTTATCAAGTGCCCTACGTCACCTGCACCCGCCGCTCCGGTGAACCTCCCATCGCCTCCAGCGGCGGCGTCCCCCCCGCCTCCTGTCACACTGGGGGTATCGGTTTCCCCTATCCGTACACGTTCTGGGCGGGAGGTTCGGCCGCCCGTGAGGTATGGTTTCGAGGGTTCTGGGGGGGGTCATGTAGGGACATAGGGATTGGCCAGGTAATAGAACCCTCGGATTGGATTACGGTCATGGGTTAAGGAAGCGCGGGGTATTTAAATGCTTGGCGCCAAACCAGATTAGAGATTAGATTATTAAGTAAAGTAGTGTTTGTCCAGGAAGAAGTCAGTCGCGTTTGTTACGGGTTTTGATACTAATAAAGGATTCCAATAAAACCACTCGTCTTGACTCACCACATCATTACCCAATGACGACGATCGAAGATGTCCTCACCGACTTGAATGATGCCAAGGTCTTTAGCACGTTTGATGCCAAGAATGGGTTTTGGCATGTGGAACTGGATGATGAGAGTTCTCAGCTTACGACGTTTAACACACCATATGGTAGATATAGGTGGAGATGCATGCCATTTGGTCTGTCCACGGCCCCTGAGGAGTTCCAGCGACGACAGAACCAAGTGCTGGAGGGCCTGGAAGGAGTGAGGTCTGTTGCTGACGACATCCTAGTGTTTGGGAAAGGAAAAACGGCAGAGGAAGCAGAAAGAGACCATGACAGGAAGGTTAAAGCTCTGATGGAGAGATGTCGTGACCGTCACCTGAAGCTGAACATAGAGAAGGCAAAGTTGAAGGTGAAGGAAGTCACTTTCAAAGGACATAGAGTCTCTGCTGCAGGACTGAAACCAGATCCAGGGAAGGTAGAAGCAGTGCTACAGATGCCTAACCCAAAGGATGTCCAAGGAGTTCAGAGATTTATTGGCTTTGTTAACTACTTGAGCAAATTCCTTCCTGGATTAAGCGGTCTATGTGAACCGCTACGCAAGCTGACGCAGAAGGATGTAGTTTGGTGGTGGGCACAGGTGCATGACAGGGCGGTGATGGACATAAAGAAGCTAGTAACTGCCGAGCCAGTACTCAAATACTATGATCCATCCAAGGAGCTGACAGTACAGGCTGACGCGTCAGAAACTGGACTTGGTGCGGCGCTGATGCAGGAGGGCCATCCAGTTGCCTATGCCAGCAGGGCCCTGACGGATGCAGAGACCAGATATGCACAAATAGAAAAAGAATTGCTGGCAGTGATGTTTGGTCTAGAGAGGTTCCATGTGTACACATATGGAAGGCCAGTGAATGTGCAGTCAGACCATAAGCCACTGGAGATAATCGCCACAAAACCACTTCATCGGGCACCAAAGAGATTGCAGAGGATGCTGGTGAGGATGCAGACCTATGATGTGACAATAAGATACAGACCAGGGAAGGAGATGCAGCTTGCAGATACGCTGAGCAGAGCATATATTCAGACTGGCAAGACTGACAAGACCATGAGAGAACTGGAGACTGTAAACCTGGCAAGGCACATCCCAATAGCACAGCCTCTGCTAAATGGCATAAGGGATGCAACAGGAGAAGATGAGACTATGCAGAAACTGCAAGAGGTGATCAAACGAGGCTGGCCAGAGAACAAGAAGGATGTTGACCCAGAGCTCATCTCCTATTTCCATGTGGGGGACGAGCTGAGTGTTGGAGATGGTCTCATATTTAGGGGAGAGAGAGTAATCATCCCTAAAGCCAGGAGACGCGACATGCTCACAAGAGTACATGATTCCCACATTGGTGTGAATGGCTGTCTAAGAAGGGCAAGAGAATGTCTGCACTGGCCCGGAATGAGTGCAGAAATCAAGGACTTCATACAAAAATGTGAGACATGTCAAGCTCAAGGGAAAGAGCAACCAAAAGAAACGCTGCATTCCCATGAAATTCCAGAGAGACCATGGGCGAAGGTGGGTGCAGATTTGTTCCACTTGGATGGAAGGAACTATTTGATCACTGTGGACTATTTCTCAGGATATTGGGAAATAGACTATCTAGAGAAAACACTGGCAGTGAATGTCATCCATAAAATGAAAGGCCAGTTCGCAAGATATGGAATACCAGATCAGCTCATCACAGATAATGGGCCACAGTTCACAGCTGAGGAGTTCAAGAGTTTTACCAAGAAGTGGCAGTTTGAACATACGAGCGCGTCACCCTATTATCCACAGAGTAATGGAAAGGCGGAGAGCAGTGTGAAAGTTGCGAAGTCATTGCTGAGGAAGGCTAAGGCTGCCGGAGCTGACCCTTACCTGAGTCTACTAGCTTTTCACAACACACCAACACCTGGCATGAGTAGCAGTCCAGTTCAAAGATTGATGAACAGACGTACCAGGACCATTCTACCGACTACTCAGAGGCTGCTCAAACCTGAAATTCCGAAAAAAAGTAAGAGATGAGTTGAGAGCAGCTAGAGACAGACAAGCAGACTATTACAACAGAGGATCTCAAGATCTGATTCCCCTGAAAGCTGGCGATCCAGTTCGAGTGAAGCCAACCGATAATCGACATCAGTCCTGGAGGAAGGCTGTGGTTGTAGGCCGTGTTGCGCAACCCAGATCTTATGAAGTCAGAACCGAGGACGGCGTCATCTGAGGAAGACCAACGAGCCATTTCATCGCGTTGATGTTGACCTAGATGACCTGGTGACGTTGCCTGAACCGGAGCGAGAAAATCGACCTATGAGCCGACCACCGGTCCCCAGGGAGCATCAAACCCTGACAACAAGATCTGGTAGATGCGTTCGAAAACCACGCTATCTGCAGGATTATGTGCCCACATAAGGATAGGGCCTGTACATGTAGTTGAATATAGATGTAAAGGATATTAGGTTATGTTTAAAAAGTTAATGTTATATTTTTGGTTATAGTTTGATATGCATTGTTTTATGCAGAAGTAGTGGTAATGGCTAATAAAACTGAATAAATAAAAAGGGAAAGGGAATGAGGAACCAGACATGTGTTGTTCAAAGTTTAGATAATTCCGAGCACTGAACTAAGATGCCATGGAAGAATTTAATTTATGGCTATACATGTAAAGTTCCTGTACATATCTGTTTTGTAAATAAAGGGGGATGTTATGGGAATAGCGCGCCCGGTGGTGCAGTACCGGGGATATATTACCCATGAGGCTGTAGCCAGAGTGATCCTGAATTAAAATGGCTGAACCCAAGACTCGAGTGTAAAGCCTCTGTTAATTAGTTGTGTAGCTGTACTGTAGCAGGTTACAGAAAGGAAACACACTAACAAAACACCCCGTTCCTGCCTTTTCCCCATACCCCCTGACTCTGCTATCCTTAAGAGCTCTATCTAGCTCTCTCTTGAAAGCATTCAGAGAACTGGCCTCCACTGCCTTCTGAGGCAGAAATGAGGGCAGAGAGAGATTGGAAATTAATGTAGCCAAATGAGATAAGCCTGGATGGGTGCGGTGGACAGCATGAACACTGGTCCGAAGAGCTTGTTTCTGTGCTGCACAACTCGATAACCGTGGAAAATAAACAAACAAGCTGAACTAATATCACAGGTGGATGATTAACATAGGCAGAGAAATCATGTTACCGCCGGACTTAAAATTGAATGTTACTATTTCAGGTAACTTGATTTCTCGGTCTCTGTCAGTCACCCATTTGTGATATTAGCTTAACTGGTTTGTTCTTTTGTTTTTACCTTTTCTCTTTTCCTCCCCCTCTTGGAAAGGAGGATCGGTCAGGCATGTCCTCCACTCATGCCCAGCCTGACATGCAGGCACTAAATTTACTAACATTTTTAGGTACTTCTGATCCACAAGATGCATCGTACACTTCTGGAAGCATTCTTTCTTTTCCTCCCCGCCTATCTATCTCTATCACTTCAGCACCCATTCTTGAACATTAAAGAACAATGTAGCTGAAATAATACATCATGTTATTTTCAAGAACATAAGCAAATGTATTCAGAAATGTTTCAATAAAACTAATATTTTTCGATGTGGTTCATTAATTTATTTCATCTGATGTACACCCACGTTGTTTGAATATAATTTAACCATGGATTGTTCAAGCTTTCTGTACACTATTGCAGTTAACCAAATGATAAATTAGAATAACAATTTGGTATTGGAAAGAAAAATATAATTAAACAAAGAGGCATCAAAGCCAAAGGGAAAGTAGGATAGTTGAAACAGAACAGACATTGAAAGTCAACCTCAAAGTTTTCAAGATTCTGTATAAAGATAACCTGAAAATTAATAGATTGTTTGACACAATTGTACACTTCATGCCAAATATTTATCTACTCGACGTTACAATATACACACATTTGCTAATGATTAACTGTTATGCATGATAATACATGTGCTTGGTTTTATTAATCTAACATCACAGGATTTCATTAAAGAATCACTAAATAAATAACATTTTGCAAATATTTCTGAATCGGTAAGCAGAACAAGAGAATTATTAATCAGGAATTAGGAATCAGGAATTATTAATGCACATTAATTATAGGAGCAATGTAACTGAGTTTGCGGACAACAGTATTAACAATTTAATCTACAATAGCAATCTGGCCGAAAGACATTGCATTTAGTGTTCATTTTTAAATCTGGCAAGTTATTGTTCTTGTCCGCACACAATACCATGTCATAGTTAAGGTGGCCAGGTAAATCACACCCAAACTCTATGCAACATTTTAGAATATACTAATAATCAATTTATCCTTGCCTATTAAACATGACTCTTCACCTACTTACAAATCATCAAGAAAGAGAACATTCGGGTTCAGAAAGGAAACAAAGCCTCCTCTAGTTCTGAGTGGTCATGGTGATAATTATACCCCATTTACAAATCCACATGACATCTTTTACTCCAGGCATCACATATTCTTATATGTAGGATATCATCTATTTTTATATACCCGCACTGATGCTCAAAGTGGTCAGCAAATCGATAATATATTGGATGCAAATGGGCAGTCAGAATGACAGGCTAGTGTTGTTGTGCACATTGTCAAGACTAGAAATATTTTTTTGTTTCACATGGAATGAAATGAAAGTCAATCTAAAGAGTCTTTTACCTTACTATGCAGTTTATGGCAAAAGTTACATCCAACTGTGCAATACTTCTTATATCCAGAGCAAAGCAGAAATGGTGTGCTGATGCCGGAATGGAGATCTTTGGTGCTGACGTAGAATCAGATTCATTAGTAGCTGGAGCTGGACGAACCTGGGAGTCCAATGCAGGAGCTGCGATGATAATATGTAGCAAATATAAATAAAATATTAAAATATAACGTTATTCTATACTTGGATTTACGACACTGAATGTGTCTGTATTTTTTAACGTAATAAGGACATGTATAGATGTTGGCCAAAAACATTTTTTTCTTCCTCTCCCATTCAACATGGTGAATTTTTCCTCGGTGCACTTTCCTGCACTGACCCCATCTCTTGCTATCCCTAATTTCTACAAATCTAAATTTTCTAAATATCTAAATCTAATAGCTAAACATATAGATGCCTTGAACTTTTTTGACAAATCAGAATTCTGTTATTCTGCCTTGGATGAAAAATTTAAAGATTAACCAGTAGCTGAGCGAAAACAACTTTACAAACATTTATTTTGAGAATGTGACCTCTCACTTTAGACATAACAGCAAGACATCAACAGCACATCCATTCTGTCAGCCCTGAAGGAATTTTGCATCATTCATAGAAATCTCTTATTTTTCAAGTTGTCCTAATTTATTCTCATATAACAAACTCACCATTGTGGAATTCAGTCAACCTTCACTCTTTATATTAATTAGGGTGTGAGATAACACCTGTACACAACATTACATATATGGTCTCAAAATAGCTCTAAATAATCAGAGCAAGCCACCTGTATTAAAATCCAAATTCTATTGCAATAAACGGGTCAACATACCATTTTCTTTCCTAACTGCTAACTTCACCTGCATGTTATTCATGCAATTCATGTTAATGACTCCCAGGTTGTTATAAACACCACTACCTTTAAATTATTTCACCATTTATTCAATATATTGCCTTTCTATATTTTCTACCAAAGTGAATGATTTTTCCTCCTTTTAGTCCATCTGCCTTATGCATTAATTTGACCCCCCCCCCCCCGATGTCACTCTCCAGACTACCCACTGCCATCTAGTTTTACAGATCAGCAGACTTGGAAAAAATGGACTTGAACCCTTCATCCAAACCATACCAAGATTATGAACAGTTGGACCACTAGCAATGGTCACTGCCTCCCAACTTGAAAGTTTCTCATTTGGAGTCCTCCTCCCTTTTCTATCCATTACCCAATCTTCAATCCATGCTGATATAATATTCCCCTACCACCCACAATCATTTTTTCCGACATCTTACTGAAGTCCTGTCTAACTCCGAATGCATTTACTTTACTGCAAGTCCACCACCAATTTTCCAGCAACTTCTGGTCTGGCACCAGCTTTAATCTGGACAAAACTACGAGAGCACATTTTAAATCCCCCTGAAAATGTGGCACCTAGGCCGGATGAGGCAGCCAATCTCTACCCCGTTGGGACTTCCACAGCAAATCTGCAGGAAGAATTTGTCCACTGCTTTGGTATTCCGGGCCGCCAGAGCCAGCAGATTTATTCCCATAGCTGACTTCCACAGCCAATCGGCGGGTGTTAAATTTGCCACCAGCGGCAGGGGCTCCAGAACGCCAGCCGACTGGATCGTCCTGGTACCATTCGACTCCTCTCGGAGGCCTTGAACTCTGTTGGTCCGGCAAAACTGATCATCCAGAAAGGCTCTGGAAACAAGGGTGCCAGAAAATAGAGTGGACCTGTAACTTGAACTTTCAAATTCCAACTGATTCACTTGGCTTTATTTCTCTGATAAAATAACACCATCTCTCCATCTCCAGTTACCATTTCCTTTCAAACAAAACTAGCATTTTTCCTATTGCTGATGCAACATAAATCTTAAACTGTTTAAAGACTAAATATTTGTGCCAAGACTTTTAAACATCAAATTTTCTGAAATGAAAAACATTATAAAGTTATTACCAATGATATTGACAGCCTTATGTACCTTTCAAAATAAATATAATGACAAAATAAGCTTTGGAAATCCTGAAGATAACCAGCTGACTAGCAATCCAAAGATAGGGATAAAATGTGGTACAAGTGAAAGCAGTTCAAAAGCAGTTGTTTTAGAAAGCTAAAACAAACTCAAATACTCAAAACTCAACAGGGTAGGCAGCACCCGAGGAAAGAGTTAACATGTCTCTGAAAGGTCACTGAACTGAAGTGTTACCTCATCATATCATTCCACAGAATTAAGAATAAGAGGTAATCTCGGAGAAAATTTGGCAGGAATTGATAAAGTAGATGCCAGCAGGCTGCCTTTCACTAGGGGCTGTCTCAGGTGAAGAAATTGGCTAAAAACTAAGATGAGGTGAAATTGCCGAGGACGATTACGTAGACGGTTGAGAATCTTCAGAATTCTCAGCCTCAGAGCACTGTGGATGGTTAATCATTGAGTAAAGCCGAGAGCAATAGATTTGTGAATGCACAGTTGTAGGAAGAGGCCAAAAAGAAATGATGCAAGATACAGGATCTGAAAAATACTCCCAAGAGTGCAAATGCACAAAAAATAAGTCTTCTTTTCAATTTATATTCTGTTACCCATATCAAATTACATCATCAGGGCTACATTGTTACAAAGCCAACAAAATTACTTCTTTAAAATTGCTTACGGAATTAAAACTGAACAGAACTGAACCCTACCATGAGGAGATTTAACAGGTTGAGATGAGTTTCCCTTAGAATTCAATGTTGGTCCAGTATTCTGTTCATGGTGTTGTTTTCCTAGATCCTCACCAGAATTGCACATTGTTGCATGAAAGAAAAATGATATTTACTATCAATGCAAACATATGGATACTTGATATAATTTGCCACATACTAAAGTATATTCCCAAAAAGCTGGAGTAACTCAGCAGGTCAGGCAGCATCTCGGGAGAGAAGTTTCGTTTTGGGTGACGTTTCGGGTCGAGACCCTTCTTCAGACTGAGATGCTGCTTGACCTGCTGAGTTACTCCAGCTTTTTGTGAATAATTCGATTTGTACCAGCATCTGCAGTTATTTTCTTATACTAAAGTATATTCCCATGTGGAGTAATGAATCAGACCAAGTTAACAACCTAATAATCAGTACTCCAGTAAACAGCAGCCTTGTGACCATTAATAAATTATGCCTCCTGATAGTTTCCATTTGACCTGATTAATAGTGCATTTTGGCACTACTGGTTTTTACTCACCATTGTGAGTCTTCTTGTTCTCCTCTTCTTGCAGACTATTCGCCTCATTTTCTGTTGCCTGATCTCTGCTGGGAGGAGAATCACTACGCTCAGGAGTCAAACTTCCAGCTTCAACTACCTTTGTCATCTGGTCAGCAGAGTAAGACTTGCCCTGGACAAGAGTCTTTGTGTTTTGAGGAGACATAATTCTCTGCATAACTGGAGACTTGGGCTCAGGTTCCATTTTAACTGGACTAGATGGCTTTAAACAGGAAGAAAAAAAATCGACTATTGTGTATATCCACAGTAAATGCACAAAAATCCCAAGAAGTTAAATAATGAAGAATAAAAATTCAGCATCAAGAATGCCCATTTATCACAGACATTTAGTTTTTAAATGAATTTTTAAAAATCACAGGATTTTAATTATTAATTCCAATAACTCAGATGATTTGAAACATAAAACATAGAAAAGTATAGCACAGGAATATCTATGCTCAACACAAGGTCAAGATGAACAAATCAGATCGGCCTGCACATGATCTATGTCCCTCCATAGCCACATGCCTATCTAAAAGCCTCGGAAAAACCACTGTTAGAAACATAGAAAAATGGATGCAGGAGTAGGCCATTCGGCCCTTCGAGCTAGCACCGCCATTCAATATGATCATGGCTGATCATTTAATATAATGATCACAGAAGAAAAGGGGGATTCTGTCCTTGTTACGAATGGGGGGAGGGGGAGCAAGAGCGGAGCTGCGGGATATAGAGGGTGCCCTAGTGAGAGCCTCATCTATAATGGGAGAGCAGAAGCCCCGTTTCCTGAAGAATGAGGACATCTCTGATGCCCTAGTGTGGAACACCTCATCCCGGGCGCAGATGCGGCGCAGACGGAGGAATTGGGAGTAGGGGATAGACTTTTTGCAGGAGTCAGGGTGGGAAGAGGTGTAGTCCAGATAGCTGTGGGAGTCAATCTATCTATCTCTGCCTTAAATATATCCACTGACTTTGCCTCCACAGCCTTTTGTGGCAAAGAATTACACAGATTCACCGCCCTCTGACTAAAGAAATTCCTCCTCATCTCCTTCCAAAAAGAACATTTCTGAGGCTGTGACCTCTAGTCCTAGACTCTCCCACTTGTGGAAACATCCTCTCCAGCTCCACTCTATCCAACCCTTTACGCTCTCCAATCATGTTATCTTAACTGCTGGGAGACTGCAACGACAAGTTGATATACCTAGATAATTCTATACTTAGAATAAGATCCTGTACAATGAATTTAGATGCGGATCTTTAAAATGGTGACAGCAAGAGGTGCAGCTACAAATGTTTAATCTACTAACAGGGATGATATTAAAATGTTTCATGTCCATGAACTATCCACCTTTAAAGCAAAACAAAGTAGTCCGAGGCAGGAGTAACAAACTGTCTGTAAAACTCTATAAATACGCGCCATGGCTAAGACAGTGCTTTGCATTATCACAGCAGTCATCACCAAGACATAAAAGTGCTAGAGTAACTCAATGGATCAGGCAGCATCTCTGGAGAAAATGGACAAGTGATGTTTCAGGTCAGGACCCTTCTTCAGACATTTATTACATCAAGGCCGTGGCAATTGTCACTGCCTAATAGCCAACAACTTTCAAGCTCAAGATGATATATATGACACAACACATCAGTTGTGTGGCATCCATCCAACCAGTATAAACACCGATTTCCTCTACCATCGCACACAGTGACCGCAAGTAACCAACTATGACAGCGTCGCTCAAAGCTGCAAACCCCATCACCCAGGACAAGGTCGATAGGCACATTGGAATCTCAAAGTTGCACACCATTCTGAATTTAAAATATATCAATGGTCGATCCAATCCTGACAGCAGGACAGGAGTAACACCACCTGAATGAACGCAGCAGTTTACCACTAGGGTAAAATAAATGGTGGTCTTGCCACTGACATCCATTGTCCTCCCAAAATCACTCTGCCAGGGCTTACTATTGTTTGTCAGTCTACCAGCCCAGAAAATTGCTATCAACCCCCCTGTGACACAGTCCAAAGCTGGTCCATGAACTGATCAATTTTGCCACAGAGCCACTGATTGCCCTTTTCACCAGTGGACATTAACCATTCTTGTGTCAACAGGCCACTGACTCTGAGAAGGGTGAATTTTTACTTCAATTGTCACTCACATAATCGCAAGACACATCTTCGTACAATTACAAAAGGCCCTAACAAACCAGTAACTATTATTTTGCAAGTTTCATCATGACTGTACTACTGACAATAATAATTGGAATGTTAGAAATAAAGCCAACAATAATTACCCGAGAAATGATTCTTTCCTTTTCAAGAACAACTGAAACTCCGACTGTAGGTGACAGATCAAGTGGCAGAGGATGTAACTTCTGGTTTTTTTTCTCAGGTGGCACCAAAGTAAAGGCCCCTTCAATTGCTGCAGGATGCCTGAGTATTTCACGGTTTCCTTTTAATAATCCTGCCAATGATATCTCCGTGCTGCCCAGTGACCTGTCTCCACAGCACAAATGTATCTAAAGGTTTAAAAAGACAAATATCAATTAACTTACATTTTCATTCATCAATTGGAAACATGATTACAAAGTGAAAATAAAAAAAATTCTTTAAAATGTATGTGATTTGACTGGAGAGATGTAGAGATAAATAGATGTTACTTCAAGTTAAATTTTGAAGCAAGCTGGAGGAAAGTAAGGCTAATAGGGCTTCCAAAAAAATTTCTTAACCAGAGATTGAAGTAGAATTTGCATTTCCTTAAGAGCACACCACAGAGTTTCAAAAAGAGATAGAGAGAGTGGATATAATGCACTGAATATTGTTTCAATGCATTACCACCAAATACAGACATTATAAAAAGATAGCTATTGAATTTAGTGACAACTAGCCTGGCGTGGACCCATTGGGCCCAAACCTCACCATCAACCCCCGTTGGGTTCAAATCTCCAGACCTCCGAGATCTTCGGTTTCCTCCCACACTCCAAAGACGTACAGGTATGTAGGTTAATTGGCTGGGTAAATGTAAAAATTGTCCCTAGTGGGTGTAGGATAGTGTAAATGTACGGGGATCACTGGGCGGCACGGACTTGGAGGGCCGAAAAGGCCTGTTTCCGGCTGTATATATATGATATGATATGATATGATTTGATTTTACAAATTTGTAATTTTGATGTCCAAAATTCAGAATTTTACGAAAAATTCATAATATGGCGCATAATGCAACATTTCAGCAAAGAAAGTATGCACGCCAAATGCGCATACGCGTTGTGCTACATTTATGTGTGAAAAACGACTATTATATCCAACAGTCTGTAGTTCTTGAACTACATGTACAATGTCAGGCCTATCATGAGTATATTCTGCTATTTATAGAAAGGTCATTGAACAGAGATACTTTTTACAGCACAAAGAAAAAATTGTTTTGTTTTTTCTATTTTGCTTTTACCTTACACATCCCAATTCTCTTGGTATTGAATAAAAGAACAAGAGTCATAAAATGTATGACTAAGTTACGAAGAAAGAGTTGACATATGCGACTTGACTAGGCATACGGAAGTACTTGAAGTAAATTCGCAGTTTAATTGATAATCAGCCCAAAAAGGTGGTAATTGGCTTTTCTGCTGTGTTTTATATTTTAACCCCGTCTTAATTAATTAATATAGTTATACAATCTTGTACTTAAATTTAATATTTATTCATTACAGTTCCACCAATGAATTTCTGACACTCTTGGTTCCAGAGTTTTGCTGGTTTATCCAGCCGGCCAAGGATTTTCAGCTATGGGGATAGATGTGCTGGCTCCAGCTGGGCAAGAGTTCCATAGCCCCGGCCGCAGGTTGCAAATTCAACCCACCGATCGGCCATGGAAGTCCTGATGAGGTCGAGATTGGCTGCCTTGCCCAGCCTAGGTGCCACATTTTTGGGGAGACTTCCAGAGCGGGGGGATTTCTCGCAGAACCCCTAGCGACCTCTAGCAGCTGAATGAACAAATTGGCCATGGAAGTCCCGATGAGGTCAAGATTGGCTGCCTTGCCCAACCTAGGTGCCACATTTAAAATATAACAAACATTTGAACTGCAGGACAATGGGTCAAAATTATTTTGGCTGTATATCAGTTTTGGCAGTTATATATATATAACTGAGGTAAAATGATGGAAAGGTATAACTGAAAAGTTGGTGTTAAGAGTTCCCTTTCACAATAAAGCAGTCAGGGAGACAAAGATTTAGCGAGAAAACTCTAGTGCCTCCTTCAGTCTTGGATTCCCTTGAAGGACATTACTGAACCAGAATGATTAATATGACAATCTGGTACATATATTTTTGTCATTACCCAATAGCTTTTGTTGGAACTCCAGGGCATCAACCAAATTAAATGAATTAAAATCCCAAAGTGGAATTTGAACTTGGGTCTCTAGATTGTTCGTATAGGTCTCCCAAAGAATAGTCTAGTAACTTAATTACTATAACTTGTGAACTGAAACATAGAATATAAAATTTACCTGCAGGTTTGATTGTGAAGCTAAGAATAAACGCAGAATTTCTGTTTGACTCCGAATCTTCACTGAAGCTCGTTCAGGAGCAAAATTTGGGTTTATTAGGTCAGTAAAAGGATCATTGGTGACATCATTTCCCAGCAAAGAATAATAAAAGAAAAATTCAGGTCGCTCATCTGGAAGCTTAATTGTACTTGGAATTAACTAGGAAAAGCACAAAGTATTTTTGTGTGACTAGATTTTTACATATTTATCTTAACAATAGAAATACAGAAATTCTAAAAAAATTAGTTTAGTAATTAAAAACAATTTACATACAGTATTAAACCATCATGCTTACTTATCAAATACATGAAGAATCCATTAGTTTTTCCACATTACAGAATTACACATTACAGAGTTCCAAATGAATGCATTCCATGTATAGATATTCCTCAATGAATGAATGAGTGCTAAATTAAGGTTTGCTGTCATGATATTCAGGCTGTAGGTTTACAAAGCTTATCCCACAACAACAAACAGTGCCTTTTTGATGTAATTTGTGGAGTGCTTCCTCCCACACCATATTGTTGCTGAAAAGATCACAGTGCACTGCTCATTATGGGAATTCATCATGATTTATTCTGCGAATCATGCAAGATAGCTTCAAAAATACCAAGCAGGTCTGAACACAAAAATATAGCGTTAGAACATGGGCATTGAGTCAATTGACCCCTTAAGACACGACGACTGATGTCCTGGCCTCATCACCACTTTCCTCATACCTTGAATCTTTAGTGGTTCACGTATCCATCCCTGTCCTGACTATGCTCAATGAGTCTGCCTCAACAGGTCTCCGTTATTGAGAATGCCAAAGAGCTACAACCCTCAGAAAATATTCCTTATTTTATTGAGTTTAGTTTAGTTTATTGTCACGTGCACCGAGGTACACAGAAAAGCTTTTGTTAAGTTTAAACAGGAAACCCCTTTTTATGAAACTGTCAACACGCCCTATATCTATATACCCTTCCAAATATAGACTGTTGTATGTTGGCACTGGGCCTGTACTCGCTGGAGTTTAGAAGAATGAGGGGGGACCTAATTGAAACATACAAAATAGTGAAAGATTGATTGAATGGCAGAGTAGAGTTGATGGGCCGAATGGCCTAATTCTATTCCTATTCCTCATGACCTTATGAAATAGAAATATTTAGATTCCTCCCCGTCAATCTTTTGTGTAAGCAAGGACGGTTCTTATTTTATATGGCACCTACTGTCAATCCATAAATGGCCATTAATTCTATTTTCTGTTAATCACGAATGCATGGCAATGTATTACATCGAAGAAATGACAAGTTACTCAGCTCTGATTCTCTTTTCACCCACTTTCACTATTTCAGATATTCGAAGAGCTTTTTGAAGGGTTTGCTTTTTCACAGATTACTGAACTTCAGAATGCAATCAAAACAAAAATAACAGGATGCACTTTTACCGTTTCCACTTAACAAAACTTTCCCCAGGAATTCAACCTTTTCACAAGGAATACCTGCACATTATTACCAAGAATTTATATACATTTTCTAAGAACAATGTAACATGTTTCAACACAAATAACTGGATTAATATTGCACTTTCATGTTCCTTTCTGAAGCTTTCACCAACCTGTTCTAGTTGTGTGGCAAATGCAATTGTCACAGAAAGCACAAAGAAATCAGTGCAGTACTCTCCAGGACCTATCTGATAGTAGCTTTCCTCTTCATTTAGAATAGCTGTTAGAGATTTGGGGTCCACATCCAGCAAGGAACATGGCAATGTTTCTATTACTATGAAATATGAAAATAGGGTAGAAAGGGTTTTTATTATTATTTTTTCAACATTGTGACTTTAAATCTACAGCATTTGAACAGAAGTGAACAAAGTTAATTTTATACAGGTCAACTGCTTATTTTCCAGCAAGTGGTGGTACCCCCCCCCCACCCCCCCACCTTATAATCGTAACAAAACCCTCGGCTGAGGCACCTAGACCGTGTGGGGCGGCCGATCAGGAACTCATCAGGACCTCCGCACCGAATGGCGGATCGAATGTGCCCCCTGCAGCCGGGGGTCTGGAAGTCCAGCCCAGCCGGAGCCAGCAGATCGACTCTCATAACCGACCTCCGCAACCAATCGGCAGGTCGAATTTGTCGCCTGCGGCCAGGGCTCTGGAACTTCAGCCCGACTGGAACTGGCAGATCTGTTCCCATAGCCGACGTCCACGGCTGAGTTTGCAGGACGGTATCTAAACACCTATTTTCTCCATCCTGTCACTAAACAATCAGTTGCTTTTACGCAAGTTCAGAGATATGGCGCACAAGAAACCATGTTTCTCTTTGCAGCATTTACAATTGACAAGACAGAAAATGTTAAAAAGAAACACCATGAAAATATTAAACTGGAATGAAAACAGAATATTTAGTTTTCTTAAAGGAATGGAATTAAATACATTTGTGAGACTGCAGTCTCAGAAATGAAATCTATACAAACTTAACAAGTAGTTTTTAATTCCATATCACCAATCTGGACCCTACAAGGTGTGACAAAAACAGCTCAATCTGATCTAAAGCTTCTTTTGTGTTTCTTGCTTATATGTTAAAATCATGATACTTGCAGCTTCTGTGGAAACACTGCTCTCACTGGTAGAGAGAAACCATTGATGGTTTGCTAACCCTTCT
The DNA here is from genome assembly GCF_053455715.1 of Rhinoraja longicauda. Taxonomy (NCBI): domain Eukaryota; kingdom Metazoa; phylum Chordata; class Chondrichthyes; order Rajiformes; family Arhynchobatidae; genus Rhinoraja; species Rhinoraja longicauda. Next base: position 64,290,967 of record NC_135955.1, on the reverse strand, counting down.
TTGTCAGTCCCTCAACATTGAGGATGACTGCTCACATGCATTCTAAAAAGTGGCAGATTCTTGGGCAGCTATTGCACACCATCTACCACATGACCTTGACGATGCAATGCCTTGACACAAAGGCAAAGAGGTCCCAATCTTTGCAGTACAAACTTAGCAAATATATGCAGAGACACATATATATCTGCCTATATACTAAAACTCTCATTTGTTTGTTTGTTTATTCCTGAACTACAGCCAAAATGGTACACAATAGCGCAACAATTTAAGGCCCACCTTACTCACCATCGTCCCTTTGGTGCTAATGGAAGATTCATTGAAATCGGTGTTATATTTTTAAAGTTATTCACATTTTAAGGTTTTACTATCTCCTAGGGAGGGAGGAGGGAGGGGGGAGGGTGAAGGGAGGAGGGATGGGGGGAAGGGGTGCTGCACCAATGCAGGTTTGGGCCCAACGGGTCCACTTGGTCTAGTATATATACATAAAATTGTGCCCACAACCTTTACCTCTGCCCATCTTTCCCCCCCTCTCAACCTTAATTGCATGCTTCTATTCCTCTTCCTTAAGCATCTCCCCCAATCTTGCCTACCCTCTTGGATTCCTCTCTAGATCCAGGAGGCCATACAATCTCCAGCTGTTGGCCATTTGGCCAGGAATGAAGCCACCAGCCTCTTCAAAGCCACTCCCTAATTGCCATCCAAACATTGATAGATCATGGTCTTGCTGTACTCTGTGGACAGGTTGGTGAATCCATCATGCAGTCCTCCAGCAACACAGGCAGATTCAACCTGTGGAAATGGTAGCATCTCACTATGCTACAATCATCATAGCAGATGGAATGAACCTGAATACATAAGATCTTAAGTGATTGGAGTAGAATTAGACCATTTGGTCCATCAAGTCTACTCCACCATTTAATCATAGCTGATCTCGCTCTCCTTCCAAACCCCATTCTCCTGCCTTCTCCCCATAACCTCTGTCACATGCACTAATCAAGAAGTGATTCTTGATTAGTAATCACAGGCCACTGTACGCACATGGCTTCTGTCTCTCACTTTCCTTTTAAACTCACAAGAATGGTTAACTTTTGGTTAAAATGAGTCAATTTCTCATTGCAAATGACAATTGCTCATTTATCTCATTGGAATGAAAAATAGAAAAGCATGGACATAAAAGCATGGACAGACGGAGTAAATCTGTGTCCCAATTTAACTGCGTCTTCATTTCGATGAGAGCACTATGAACTATGAACAAATACACCTACCTTTTCCTTCCCTTGGTGGTGCCTCTCTAGCTTTAAAGGCTTCCACTTGTGGTTTAGCATCAGTCTCCAAGACAACACCAATCTTGATTTCAGGCTTACTTTTTGTGTACTTGCTACTGAGCAAGGAATACCATTTAAGAACCTAAAATAATTTTTTCAAATTATGAATTTTGCAGTGGGAACAGATGCAGCATTTAAGATTTTACAGAAAGCAACAAAAGTACATCTAGCAACTTGATAGATACACATCAACATAACAGCTTTTTAATAAAAAATACTAATACAGCAAATAAAATAATGATACTTTACAAAAATAATTCAGTTTATCTTAAGATCACAATTTATTGCTGTGATTACCTCACACGTCCCCAAGATGTGCGAGTTGGAAGATTATTTGGCCACTAAAATGTCTCTTGCATATGTGGTAGAATCTGGAAGGAATCGTGAGAATGTGGGGAGAATAAAAATGGGGCTAATGTAGGATTAGCACCAAGTTCAGGCACAGCTATTTTCCGACAACCATCAAGTTCTTGAACTGACCTACACAACCCTGATCTTACCTTAGCAAGGGAACACTACAGACCACTTCTAACACCGCTATGGACTTGTCTTCTAATTGTGTTTTGCTGAAATGTCTTTTTGTTTGCAGTCTTTTTCTTTCCACAGTCCTTTAGAATTTGTGCGATTTAAATATAACTTGTCTTTGTGTGCTGTTCGACTCCATGTCTGTGATCCTGTCGCAAGCACCTATACCGCATCATACTTGAGCATATAACAATGCATGACTTGACTTTACAGCTAGCATGTGCAATTCAACTGATAATTTTAATGCCATTTAAAAAATTGATGTTGAAACTTTTTGTAAGACAAGCAATTATTTGCTGTTTCAATCTTGCTGAATATAATTTCAGTTTCGTACACATGGCCAAGTAGTTTGTCACATGCACAGTCTGGTGAAGCACAGGTGCAATGATAAATCTTGCTTGCAGCAGCATCACACGCAATACAGATTCAGACAAATACACAAAAACAAATTATACATATATTACACAACATTTCTAAGAAAGACTGTAAAATACCAAGACACCAGTGCAATATCTCATTCAGCAACTCTACTAAATGTCTTGTTCCTCATCTGTTCCAAGGAAAACCTGAACTCTTCCAATAAACGCCTTCTTCAAATATCTGTAATAAACCACATTTGTTGAGTATTTTATGTAATTAAATCAGTAACTACAATGAGTCAGTTAAATATATAAGGATGAATATTAATTCAGAGCTGGATATTTAATTAGGAATAAGGTTTGGCTACAATATTTAGAACTACACCTGGAATGGATTTCCAACACTGAACTGGGCAGAACTCGTTGGTTATATTCAGAATTCCTAACATTTGACAACTGATTGAACCTATCATAAAGTGCAGTTATTTGGAAAAATATCATCACTATTAATGTAAAAATACCAGATGACTAATCAACACAAAATGTGTAAACACATATTGAAATTTCCTTGTACCTTACATTTAAAAAAGAAACGTAACATACCTGCTTACCCTCTTGAACAGACCTCAGATCCAAAATTATGTAACCTACAGACTCCTTTGCTGATGAAAAAGAATCAATTGCATAACAATACAACTTGATGGGTGTTCGTTGTAACCTGCAAGAGAGACACAGATCTTTATATTTGGTATACTTAACTCGCAGAGAGTAAAGTAAATCAAATATGGATAGCATTATCAATTAAAATGCATAGATTTTCAGCAATGCATACGGATGAAACACCACCAATTGAACATTAGTTTGGTTATTCAAAGATGGTTACAAGATTTTCCTGTCATGGTATCACAAGTACACAAGATGAAGGTGACAAGATATTATGTTGCAGTTGTGGCTGCACTTGAGTATTGTGTCCAGGTGATCCTGTTGTAGGAAAGATGCCATGTTCAGATGGAGGCAAGGCAGTAAAGATCTACGAGGATGTTGCCAGGCCATGTGGGACTAAGTTTTATGGAGAGGTTGGGCAGGCTGACTCTCTATTCCATGGAGTGTAGGAGACCAAGGGTGATTTTATAGAGGTTAAAAATTACGTGTCATAGATAGGGTGAATGCACACAATCCTTTTCCCAGGGTTGGGGAAATCAAGAACTAGAACCCACAGGGTTATGGTTGGAGGGGAAACATTTAATAGGAATAATGGCAATTTTTCCCACGAAGGATGGTACAGGTCCACCTCCAAATTTCCGGCGTCTCCTTTAATCAGGACAGAATTACGAGAGAGCAGTTGAAATTCCCCCTCAAAAGGATGGGTAAAACGTAGGCAAATGGGACTGAGATTGGCATCTTGTTCAGCATGGACGAATTGGGCTGAAAGGGGATGTTTCCACGCTATATGTGAGTTTTCACCTGCTGCACAATGCACATGTCAGTCGGCATAAGTGAGAAACAATTTCCCCTTTTATTTATTCTCCGTACCTGTGCTGATACAATGATCTTCTGTCAAGTTCCCAGGCAAGTTCCGTAACAAAATCAGGCTGACTTTTATGGTCAACTGGGTCTGTGGCCAGTAACTCTCCATCAAACCGAGCTTCAACAACAATTTTATGTCGATGACGTTTTGGAAAATACCGTCCTAATACAGAAAATCAATAGGAACAAAGTTACAAAATTACTCGATTTGTATTTCCTAGATAATACAAACATTTGGAGCTCGTGGATAAAAGTTTAATTTGCAGCTTGGCTACGTATGATTGAATCTCCTTGGAAACAAGCAACGTTGTTAAACAAGTCGCCCAAATTAGAATCAAATAAAAGCCTTTATCACTCCGAAAAAAATTGTGAACAACTAGAAATTGAATTAGACTGTTCAAATTGATTTCACAATGAATCTTTACAAATAGTAAGGTAGGATTGCATCAATACAGCAACTTAAACACAGGACAAATAAAAAGTTGTCTAAGTTACAGCAATATCCAGTCCTGCCACAATGGAAAGATATGATATTTAAGTAGAGGCAGTCAAAGTGCTAGGCATCTTATCTGGTGAAATTTCCATTGGGCAATTTCTCGACAAGTCAGAAAAGTCACAGATCATAAATCAAAAGCAAAGTTGTGGAGTAACTCAGCAGGTCAGGCAGGATTGGTGGAAGGAATGGACAGATAACACTTCAAGTCACGATCCTTCTTCAACTGAAGAAGGGTCCCAACCCAAAATGTCATCAGTCCATTCAATCTATTGATGCTGCCTGACTCGCTGAGTTACTCAAGCACTTTGTGTTTTACTCAATATTCTAACATCTGCAGTTCCTTGCACCTCCAAACACCTCCACATGCTTTTATTGTAATTTATTTAATTGAATTCATCATTAAACCAATGTAATACTGTTTACAGTTATGAACAACATACCAAATATTATTATTTGATTGAAAAATGCATTAAAAATACATTTGAAAGCTTGTGTACTGCTGGATTTCCACAACATAAAATGAATCATAATCAATGTTAAATCCACCCACTCTCCAATTAAAACAGTCATTTCGTTCATTACCAGTACATGTGGCCACACTAGTTACAATAGGAGGAGGGAAGAGGAACAAGGTATCCAATGACCCTGAGTTGGACTGAGGCTCGGGAGTAAGGGGTATAAGAAAATAACTGCAGATGCTGGTACAAATCGATTTATTCACAAAATGCTGGAGTAACTCAGCAGGTCAGGCAGCATCTCGGGAGAGAAGGAATGGGTGACGTTTCGGGTCGAGACCCTTCTTCAGACTGATGTCGGGGGTGGGACAAAGGAAGGATATAGGTGGAGACAGGAAGATAGAGGGAGATCTGGGAAGGAGGAGGGGAAGGGAGGGACAGAGAAACTATCTGAAGTTGGAGAAGTCGACGTTCATACCACCGGACCGCAAACTGCCCAGGCGAAATATGAGGTGCTGCTCCTCCAATTTCCGGCGGGCCTCACTATGGCACTGGAGGAGGCCCATGACAGAGAGGTCAGACTGGGAATGGGAGGGGGAGTTAAAGTGCTGGGCCACCGGGAGATCAGTTGCGTTAATGCGGACTGAGCGCAGGTGTTCAGCGAAGCGATCGCCGAGCCTGCGCTTGGTTTCGCCGATATAAATAAGTTGACATCTAGAGCAGCGGATGCAGTAGATGAGGTTGGAGGAGGTGCAGGTGAACCTCTGTCTCACCTGGAAAGACTGTTTGGGTCCTTTGATGGAGTTGAGGGGGGAGGTAAAGGGACAGGTGTTGTATCTCGTGCGGTTGCAAGGGAAAGTGCCCGGGGTTAGGGTGGTTTGGGTAGGAAGGGACGAGTGGACCAGGGAGTTGCGGAGGGAACGGTCCTATTGTAGGTGACGGAAATGTTGGTGGATGATATGTTGGATCCGCTGGCTGGTGGGGTGGAAGGTGTCCTTGTTGCGAGTGGGGGGAGGGGGAGCAAGAGCGGAGCTGCGGGATGTAGAAGAGACCCTAGTGAGAGCCTCATCTATAATGGAGGGGAAGCCCCGTTTTCTGAAAAACGAGGACATCTCGGAAGCCCAAGTCTGAAACACCTCATCCCGGGCGCAGATGCGGCGTAGACGGAGGAATTGGGAGTAGGGGATAGACTTTTTGCAGGGGACCGGGTGGGAAGAAGTGTAGTCCAGATAGCTGTGCGAGTCGGTGGGCTTGTAGTAAATGTTGTAGTAAGGGGTGTTTGGCGTTTTGGAGATGAACGAAGACTGGGCGGAGTAAGGGGTCTGTACTGGAGCATGCGGGGAGATGGACCGAGGCTGGGGAGTAAGGGATCTGTACAGGGGTCAGTGTGGGGGGTGAGGGGTCAGTGTGGGGGGTGAGGGGTCAGTGTGGGAGGTGAGGGGTCAGTGTGGGAGGTGAGGGGTCAGTGTAGGGAGCGAGGGGTCAGTGTGGGGAGCGAAGGGTCAGTGCGGGGAGCGAGGGGCCAGTGTGGGGAGTGAAGGGTCAGTGCGGGTAGTGAGGGATTTGTTTGGGGAGCGAGGGATCAGTGTGGGGAGCGAGGGATCAGTGTGGGGAGCGAGGGGTCAGTGCGGGGAGTGAGGGGTCAGTGCGGGGAGTGAGGGGCCAGTGTGGGGAGCGAGGGGTCAGTGCGGGGAGCGAGGGGTCAGTGCGGGGAGTGAGGGGGTCAGTGTGGGGAGTGACGGGTCAGTGTGGGGAGCGAGGGATCAGTGCGAAGAGTGAGGGATCAGTGTGGGGAGCGAGGGGTCAGTGTGGGGAGCGAGGGGTCAGTCTGGGGAGTGAGGGGTCAGTGTGGGGAGAGAGGGGTCAGTGTGGGGAGCGAGGAGTTTGTTTGGGGAGTGGTGGGTCAGTGTGGGGAGTGACGGGTCAGTGTGGGGAGTGACGGGTCAGTGCGGGGAGCGTGGGGTCAGTGCGGGGAGCGTGGGGTCAGTGCGGGGAGTGGGGGATCTGTCCGGGGAGTGGGGATTTGTTGGGGGAGTGGGGGATCTGTCTGGGGAGCGAGGGGCCAGTGTGGGGAGTGAGGGGCCAGTGCGGGGAGTGAGGGGCCAGTGCGGGGAGTGAAGGGCCAGTGCGGGTAGTGAAGGGCCAGTGCGGGGAGTGAGGGGCCAGTGCGGGGAGTGAAGGGCCAGTGCGGGTAGTGAAGGGCCAGTGCGGGGAGTGAGGGGCCAGTGCGGGGAGTGAAGGGCCAGTGCGGGGAGTGAAGGGCCAGTGCGGGGAGTGAGGGGTCAGTGCGGGGAGTGAGGGGTCAGTGCGGGGAGTGAAGGGCCAGTGCGGGGAGTGAGGGGCCAGTGCGGGGAGTGAAGGGCCAGTGCGGGGAGTGAGGGGTCAGTGCGGGGAGTGAGGGGGTCAGCGTGGGGAGTGACGGGTCAGTGTGGGGAGCGAGGGATCAGTGCGAAGAGTGAGGGATCAGTGTGGGGAGCGAGGGGTCAGTGTGGGGAGCGAGGGGTCAGTCTGGGGAGTGAGGGGTCAGTGTGGGGAGAGAGGGGTCAGTGTGGGGAGCGAGGAGTTTGTTTGGGGAGTGGTGGGTCAGTGTGGGGAGTGACGGGTCAGTGTGGGGAGTGACGGGTCAGTGTGGGGAGTGACGGGTCAGTGCGGGGAGTGAAGGGCCAGTGCGGGTAGTGAAGGGCCAGTGCGGGGAGTGAGGGGCCAGTGCGGGGAGTGAAGGGCCAGTGCGGGGAGTGAAGGGCCAGTGCGGGGAGTGAGGGGTCAGTGCGGGGAGTGAGGGGTCAGTGCGGGGAGTGAGGGGCCAGTGCGGGGAGTGAGGGGCCAGTGCGGGGAGTGAAGGGCCAGTGCGGGGAGTGAGGGGTCAGTGCGGGGAGTGAGGGGGTCAGCGTGGGGAGTGACGGGTCAGTGTGGGGAGCGAGGGATCAGTGCGAAGAGTGAGGGATCAGTGTGGGGAGCGAGGGGTCAGTGTGGGGAGTGAGGGGTCAGTCTGGGGAGTGAGGGGTCAGTGTGGGGAGAGAGGGGTCAGTGTGGGGAGCGAGGAGTTTGTTTGGGGAGTGGTGGGTCAGTGTGGGGAGTGACGGGTCAGTGTGGGGAGTGACGGGTCAGTGCGGGGAGCGTGGGGTCAGTGCGGGGAGCGTGGGGTCAGTGCGGGGAGTGGGGGATCTGTCCGGGGAGTGGGGATTTGTTGGGGGAGTGGGGGATCTGTCTGGGGAGCGAGGGGCCAGTGTGGGGAGTGAGGGGCCAGTGCGGGGAGTGAGGGGCCAGTGTGGGGAGTGAGGGGCCAGTGTGGGGAGTGAGGGGCCAGTGCGGGGAGTGAAGGGCCAGTGCGGGTAGTGAAGGGCCAGTGCGGGGAGTGAGGGGGCAGTGCGGGGAGTGAAGGGGCAGTGCGGGGAGTGAGGGGCCAGTGCGGGGAGTGAGGGGTCAGTGCGGGGAGTGAAGGGCCAGTGCGGGGAGTGAGGGGTCAGTGCGGGGAGTGAGGGGTCAGTGTGGGGAGTGACGGGTCAGTGCGGGGAGCGTGGGGTCAGTGCGGGGAGCGTGGGGTCAGTGCGGGGAGCGTGGGGTCAGTGCGGGGAGTGGGGGATCTGTCCGGGGAGTGGGGATTTGTTGGGGGAGTGGGGGATCTGTCTGGGGAGCGAGGGGCCAGTGTGGGGAGTGAGGGGCCAGTGCGGGGAGTGAGGGGCCAGTGCGGGGAGTGAAGGGCCAGTGCGGGTAGTGAAGGGCCAGTGCGGGGAGTGAGGGGCCAGTGCGGGGAGTGAAGGGCCAGTGCGGGTAGTGAAGGGCCAGTGCGGGGAGTGAGGGGCCAGTGCGGGGAGTGAAGGGCCAGTGCGGGGAGTGAAGGGCCAGTGCGGGGAGTGAGGGGTCAGTGCGGGGAGTGAAGGGCCAGTGCGGGGAGTGAGGGGCCAGTGCGGGGAGTGAAGGGCCAGTGCGGGGAGTGAGGGGTCAGTGCGGGGAGTGAAGGGCCAGTGCGGGGAGTGAGGGGTCAGTGCGGGGAGTGAGGGGGTCAGCGTGGGGAGTGACGGGTCAGTGTGGGGAGCGAGGGATCAGTGCGAAGAGTGAGGGATCAGTGTGGGGAGCGAGGGGTCAGTGTGGGGAGCGAGGGGTCAGTCTGGGGAGTGAGGGGTCAGTGTGGGGAGAGAGGGGTCAGTGTGGGGAGCGAGGAGTTTGTTTGGGGAGTGGTGGGTCAGTGTGGGGAGTGACGGGTCAGTGTGGGGAGTGACGGGTCAGTGTGGGGAGTGACGGGTCAGTGCGGGGAGCGTGGGGTCAGTGCGGGGAGCGTGGGGTCAGTGCGGGGAGCGTGGGGGATCTGTCCGGGGAGTGGGGATTTGTCCGGGGAGTGGGGGATCTGTCTGGGGAGTGAGGGGCCAGTGTGGGGAGCGAGGGGCCAGTGTGGGGAGTGAGGGGCCAGTGTGGGGAGTGAGGGGCCAGTGTGGGGAGTGAGGGGCCAGTGCGGGGAGTGAAGGGCCAGTGCGGGTAGTGAAGGGCCAGTGCGGGGAGTGAGGGGCCAGTGCGGGGAGTGAAGGGGCAGTGCGGGGAGTGAAGGGCCAGTGCGGGGAGTGAGGGGTCAGTGCGGGGAGTGAAGGGCCAGTGCGGGGAGTGAGGGGTCAGTGCGGGGAGTGAGGGGTCAGTGCGGGGAGTGAAGGGCCAGTGCGGGGAGTGAGGGGTCAGTGCGGGGAGTGAGGGGCCAGTGCGGGGAGTGAAGGGCCAGTGCGGGGAGTGAAGGGCCAGTGCGGGGAGTGAGGGGTCAGTGCGGGGAGTGAAGGGCCAGTGCGGGGAGTGAAGGGCCAGTGTGGGGAGTGAAGGGCCAGTGCGGGGAGTGAGGGGTCAGTGCGGGGAGTGAAGGGCCAGTGCGGGGAGTGAGGGGCCAGTGTGGGGAGTGAGGGGCCAGTGCGGGGAGTGAGGGGCCAGTGCGGGGAGTATGGGGCCAGTGCGGGGAGTGAGGGGCCAGTGTGGGGAGTGAAGGGCCAGTGCGGGGAGTGAGGGGCCAGTGTGGGGAGTGAGGGGCCAGTGCGGGGAGTGAGGGGCCAGTGCGGGGAGTGAGGGGCCAGTGTGGGGAGTGAGGGGTCAGTGCGGGGAGTGAGGGGCCAGTGCGGGGAGTGAGGGGTCAGTGCGGGGAGTGAGGGGCCAGTGCGGGGAGTGAGGGGTCAGTGCGGGGAGTGAGGGGTCAGTGCGGGGAGTGAGGGGTCAGTGCGGGGAGTGAGGGGCCAGTGCGGGGAGTGAGGGGCCAGTGTGGGGAGTGAGGGGTCAGTGCGGGGAGTGAGGGGCCAGTGCGGGGAGTGAGGGGCCAGTGCGGGGAGTGAGGGGCCAGTGCGGGGAGTGAGGGGTCAGTGCGGGGAGTGAAGGGCCAGTGCGGGGAGTGAGGGGTCAGTGCGGGGAGTGAGGGGCCAGTGCGGGGAGTGAAGGGCCAGTGCGGGGAGTGAGGGGCCAGTGCGGGGAGTGAGGGGTCAGTGCGGGGAGTGAAGGGCCAGTGCGGGGAGAAGGGGGTTTGCTTGGGGGAATATCAGACTAGTTGCTGTGTCGCGCTGTCTCTCACCTTCCAGGATGGAGACGACGATGAGCAGCTGCTCGGACCTGGAGCCCATGTCGCCGGGCCAGTGGGGGGGTGTGAGCGGGGCGTTGCGCTGCGGGGCTCGGCTCCTCCCCCGCGGCCGCCGCTTCCCCGCCGAAGAGCCTCCTTTGCCGCCTCTCCGTTCAAACACATCAACTTCCGGCCCCAACGGCGGCCGCTCGCCCGCACGGCAGGAAATTGCGTCGCACAGCCCACGGCGCCCCCTGCCGGACCAAAGATGCTAGAGGAGCAAGATGGACCACTCGGTGGTAACCGCGGACACACAGTCGCGCAGGACGCAAATGAGCGGAACGTCCGCCATTTTAGGAAGCAAAACCCGCCGTTCGTTACGCCTCTCGCAGTGTGATCAGTGTTGTGGGGGGACAGTGTGTGTGATGATACCATTACAATGCAGAAAATGTCTCATCTGTCAACTCACATTTATTTGTTATTTTTATTTTTAAATGTTTTCCCCCTGCTTAATTTCTCTGATTTTATTATTTCTTACTGTTTCTCCCCATTTCCCTCCCATCATTGCAGTTTACCTATAAGAAAATAACTGCAGATGCTGGTACAAATCGATTTATGCACAAAATGCTGGAGTAACTCAGCAGGTCAGGCAGCATCTCGGGAGAGAAGGTGCCTGTTTATTGCAGTTTACCTTCCTTGTATTGCTCAAACACACACTCTGCACATATATATATATATATATATGAATTTGCGTGTGTGTTTGTGTGTGAGAGGCAAGATAGAGATAAATAGATCTCAAAGTTCCTTCTCGTTGATCAGAAGCAACCTTGATTAAAAGCGACGCTCTATTTCTCTCTTCATCTTATTTATCACATGGTCCATAAACCATAAAGGCGATTCGACCTTTATGGTTTATGTATATGCATATATATATATATATATATACACACACACACACACGCAAATATATCTCTAGTTTCTTTCTAATGTGTCACAAAATGCTGGAGTAACTCAGCGGGTCAGGCGGCATCTCAGGAGAGAAGGAATGGGTAACGTTTTGGGTCGAGACCCTTCTTCAGACTAGGCTCTATACGCTCTAGTTTCTTGTGATTTCCTCTAATTATTTGTTTAGCAACATCCATCCATCTATCTATCTATCTGTCTGTCTGTCTGGACAGACAGCATCTCAGGAGCGAAGGAATGGGCGACATTTCAGGTCGAGACCCTTCTTCAAACTGGTGTCAGGGGCGGGACAAAGGAAGGATATAGGTGGAGACAGGAAGACAGTGGGAGATCTGGGAAGGGGGAGGAGAAGAGAGGGACAGAGGAACTATCTAATATTTATATCTATCTCTCTCTATATATATATATATATATATGTCATGCACACACTTCTCAGCACATGGTTCTCCCTATCATGATCACTGTTCTCTCACAAACATTTCATTAGGGCTTACCCATACATTTTTGCAATCAGTGACATCAAACTTATTTCCAGAAATCCTAATAGTATGAATAAAATAACTATGAACACATGTCAAGATATTTTTTCATTCTATATTCGTGTAATAAAATGTAATGCATACATACCTACACTGCTACAGAAGTGCTAGTTTTAGACATGAATAATGTACATTGCTACCATAGTTTAGTTTTGAATGTAACATATAATTGAGGGGGTCAGTGCAATATAGTGCAAACCCTCACTTTTGTGAAAAATGAGTTACATGCATTAACACGATCCTTACCCACTACCCTACAACCTGGAAACATTTCATATTTATATTCAACCAATAGGATGGTCAAATAACATTCGCACCTTCTTGTTTTATTTAGTGATTTATGGATTTTTCAAATGTGAATATCTCATAATGACAGATTTGTGGGTTAGCAGTATATTGTACCAACCCCCTTCAATTTTACATCATTCAAAAATGAACTTCAGAAACAAGGATAACACTTTTTCTGTCATTCATGGTAAGATTTACATTTTATGTGTGAGATTGAATTTAACCATGATCTACTACAGTTTTTAGAGTCAAGTCGTCTATCTTGCTCCTATAGTATCTTTGTGCTGGACCGTCAGCCTCCCGGAGAGAGTTGGAGGGGGAATGGTGCAGGAGGGAACTGCAGATGCTGGTTCACACCTTACATAGACACAAAATGCTGGAGTAACTCAGCGGGACAGGCAGCATCTCTGGAGAGAAGGAATGGGTGATGTTTTGGGTCGAGACCCTTATTCAGAGTCAGGAGAAAGGGGAGAGATACTAAGTGCTTTTGAGAGATGAAGAGCAAATGAATAGGCAGGAACTACAGATGCTGGTTTACAGCGAATATAAGACACAAAAATTTGCAGTAACTCAGCAATGATGAAAGATATGCAAAGAAGTAACGACGATGAAGGAAATGTGGAGCCCACAATGGTCCATTGTTGGCTGTGGGGTAGGTGATAACGAGTTATACAGACAGTTAAACTCACCAGAGAGACAGTGAAATTAGTACGAGGGCTGGGGAAGGGGAGGGACAGTGAGAGATAGAGAGAGAGAGAGGGGATGCAAGGGTTACTTGAAGTTAGATAAATCAATATTCATTCCGCTGGGTTGTAAGCTGCCTGTAGCGAAATAGGAGGTGCTGTTCTTCCAATTTGCATTTCCCTTTCCCCTGACTCTCAGTCTGAAAAAGGGTCTCGGCCTGAAACATCACCTATTCCTTTTCTCCAGAGATGCTGCCTGTCCTGCTAAGCTATTCCAGCAAGGTCGGCAGAAATATCTGGGGCAAAGGATCGTTGTGGAAGATCATAAAGCTGGAGCTGCCAAAGTTTATCTCGACAAAAGATTAGATCGAGAAGATAGAGAGATGCGAGCAACTGCAGATGCTAGAATCATTGGAGAGGGGAGGAGAACTTAGAGATGCTGCCTGACCTACTGAGTTACTCCAGCACTTTGTGTCTATCTTTGGTATAACCAGTATCTTTGGTATAACCAGCATCTGCAGTTCTTTGTTTCTCCAACGTGCTGGAGCTGCCACGGATTAGCTTGATAAATTAGGTTCTAGAAGATACAAAAAAACTATAGAGAGACACAAGGAACTGCAGCTGCTGGAATCATTGGAGAGAGGAGGAGAACTCGGTATGCTGCCTGACCAACTGAGTTACTCCAGCACTTTATATCTATCTTCAGTATAAACCAGCATCTGCAGTTTCTTGTTTCTACTTATACAAAGTTGTTTTATTCTGACAAAATTTTGCACTGGAGCAGTAAAATGGAACTGGGAACTGCAGATGTTGGAAGGGTCATTCCAGTCGGTGGATGGGTCCCGACACAAAACACCACCTGCCCATTCCCTCCATAGATGCTGTCTGACCCGCTGAGTTATTCCAGCACCTCGTGTTTTGCAGAAAATTATAGGTGATCAAAGACCTGTTCTACATTCAGGCAGATCTTTCTCTAGGCCCGATCTCTTCATAACATAACATAATATAACAAAACTTTATTGTCATTCGGCACAACACCGAACGAAATTTCAGCAGTCACAGCAAAAAAGAAAAGAACATAGGACACACGACCCCAACACAAACATCCATCACAGTGACTCCAAACACCCCCTCACTGTGATGGAGGCAACAAAACTTCCCCTCTCCTCCCCCCGCACCCACGGACAGACAGCTCGACCCCTACCGAGGCAACCGACACGCACAGCCCCCGCAAGGGGATGGAAGGCCCCGCGGCCGAGCCGCCCCGGGCACCGAAACGTCCCGCGGCCGCACCGGGCGATGTTAAGTCCAGCGGCCGAGCCGCACCGGGCACTGAAACGTCCTGCGGCCGCACCGGGCGATGTTAAGTCCAGCGGCCGAGCCGCACCGGGCACCGAAACGTCCCGCGGCCGAGCCGCACCGGGCACTGAAACATCCCGCGGCCAAGCCGCGCCGGCGATGTTAAGTCCCGCAGCCGAGCCGCGCCGGGCACTGAAACGTCCCGCAGCCGAGCCGCACCGGGCACTGAAACGTCCCGCAGCCGAGCCGCACCGGGCACTGAAACGTCCCGCAGCCGAGCCGCACCGGGCACTGAAACGTCCCGCAGCCGAGCCGCACCGGGCACTGAAACTTCCCGCAGCCGAGCTGCGCCGGCGATGTTAAGTCCAGCGGCCGAGCCGCGCCGGGCGATGGAAGGCCCCGCGGGCGAGCTGCGCCCCGGGGAAGAGACCTAATAAAAGAAAGGTTTCCCCCGCCCCACCCCACCCACCCCCACCCCCACCCCCCCCCCACCCCCACACCCCCACCCCCCCACACCCCCACCCCCCCCCCCCACACATACACAGCCAAAAACAGAAACAAAAACCATCCCAACACCGACACAAACAAAAAAAAGAAAAAGACAAACAGACTGCCAGAGAGCCGCAGCCGTTAGGCGCAGCCAACTCCTCCCTCTTCTCTGCCAGTTGCCCATAGCCCTCATCTTTCTGATCTTTCAAAGATTTATCTACTTTCTCTTTAAATAACCCCCATTGATCTTGCCTCCATAACCCTCTGAGGAGTGAATTCTAAAGATTCACCACCTTCTACGAAATGCAGCTCTGACATTTAGGGCTCCACACAGTCAAAGGGGAACTTGCGCCCTCTTTCACAGGTCTGGCTATGTAATCAGAATTTTTATTTGGAAATAAGGTGCTTCTGTCACCAGGAATGCCCTCAAATGGATATGCAGGGAATGGAAGGCACTGGATCTCGTGCAGGCAGAGCACATTAGTTTAACTTTGCAGCATGTTTGGCATGGACATTGTTGGTGAAAGAGCCTGTTCCTGTGCTGTTTTCTTCTATGTTCTATACAGTCTGTCTTTTACGTTCTGTAATAAAACTATGATGATCCACTTTCTAGCCGTTTGTTAATCGCAAAGGCCCACCAGGTAAAGTTTGCCCCGCGCACACATGTCAGGACTTCACTTCCTCCTCTTCAGGGCCCAGTTTTCTGTACTCAATTTTCACTCACCAAGGTCCCAGTTTCCACACTCCATTTCTATTCACAGGAGTCCTGGTTCATTCACTCCTTTTCCATTTGCCAGGGCACCATCCCCCATGCAACCTTTCCACTCACTGGAACCCCAGTTCTCACACACCACTTGAACTTGCCTCATTGCAAAGTATTTATTATAAACTGGGGTATTAATGGAAATGACTTGCGCAACCGCTGAGGCAGCTTACCTCTCAGCAGTATGAACATTGAATTCTCTAATTTTAAGTAACTTCATCCAACACTCCCCTCCTCCCCTCCTTGTCCCCTGCCTCCTCCTTAGTGGTTCTACCAGTTCCACAGTTCCCACATTGTTTCTCTTGAGATCACAACTTCCGTAGTCAACAATGGACCTACGAGGCAACGCCTTGCCTGAGGTCATTTGTGGTTGGCCCTGATAGATTCTGGTCTTTTCTCACCTCCAGCTCTTCACCTCCCCACACCCCCAACCCCCACTTTCAGTTTGAAAACAGTTCCCAACTCGAAACGTCACCCATCCTTTTTCTCCAAAAATGCTGCCTGACCCTCTGAGTTACTCCAGCACTCTGTGTCTATCCAGCACTCTGTGTCTGTCTATCAAGAGGTAGTTTTACAACCTACCCTTGACATTCAAAGACATTACTAATGTCAACTACCTCACTCAACAACCGAGGAGGTCTCCACAGATCAGAAAGTCAACTGGCCAGCCACATCACCACAGTGGCTACAGAGCAGGTTTGAGGCTGCAATGAGAAATGGAGGCACAAGGAACTGCATTTGCTGGAATCTTGCACAAAACACAAGTGGAGTGTATCTGAGTAGGGAATGGACAGCTGACGGTTCAGGTCAGGCCGCTCCAGACTGACGGTTCAGGTCAGGCCGCTCCAGACTGAAAAAAGGTCCTGACCTGAAACATGTGCTGTCCACTCCCTTCACAGATGCAACCTGATCCACTGTTTCCCCAGCACATTGTGGTTTGCTGCAGTGATAAACTCCTTTTTGCCATTCACCAGCAGTGATGGAAATGGGGGGGTACGCAGGGGGATGGCGTTCCCCTAGTTTTCAATTTCCAGCTCGGGTTTAATGAGTACTGCAGAAAGATTCGAGTCGTTTATCACCTTATTCAACTCAGACGAAAACGATTTGTTATCTGCCGTTGCCGGAGCTCCTGATGTCGGCCCCTGCCCAGGGGCCTGCGAGCTTCCGACGTCCACGCAGCCCGCGGCCGAAGTAGCCTCCGGAGACGAGTCGCAGCTGCTCTCGCAGCGCCACCACAGCCTCCGAAGGCAGCCAGCTCCGCAGATGGTAAGTCCGGTCCGCGGGCTCTGCGAACCAGAGCCCAGGCGGTCCCAGCTGGAGGCCGCCAGCTCCAGGTGTTTGGCTAAAGGTAGCCGCAGCGGGAACGGAGACACGACCCAGAAACAAAGGTCGCGTCTCTGTTCGGAAGAGACAATTTTACAGTTAACCCCCCCCCCCCAATATAACACACAACCACAAAAAACACTACATCATATCTAAACACTACAATTAAGACAAAAAACAACAAAAAACACAAAAGACAAACGGACTGCAGGCAAGCCGCAGCTGCTAGGGCAGCTTCGATTTGTACCTTCGAAATACCTTCGATTTGTACCAGCATCTGCAGTTATTTTCTTACAGTAGTTAACAGGTAGTAGTTATACAATGTGTCATCAATACATCGATCCACATTCCTCAGTAAATGTAATTGTGTTTTGACCATATATTAATGACACCGCGTTCCTTTGAATAAAATTCAAGGGAGAATTTCTTAAACTCACTGTCAGGGCTACCGGACCGGGAGCACGGGCTCAGGTAAAGTCACGTTATTTTATTATTCCACGTTATTTTATTTGCCGCTCTGCCGCTGTGCCTCTCTGCCTCTCTGCCGCTGTGCCTCAGTTGTTTCAGTTAAATTAGAATGGATGAGGAGAAAATTAAATAAGTAGTACCAATAGTTTTTTCCAGCCTAAATCGTGAGTGGTGAATATTTTATCGTGGGTGGTTTTATTTAGCAAAACAATAGTGCAAGCGGAAATATTTTATTATATATCACTATCAAATTTTATTATATATCACTATCAAATCACTATCAAATATATATAAATTTCAGATTTGTGTACCCCTGTGAAAATGAGCATACTGAGATACTTTGAAAGACAGCGTCTTCAGATCGATGAAGAAATAAATGATAATGAAAACACTCAGCCAGAAAAGAAGGCAAAATTACTTGAAAATGATAATGTAACTGATGCAGCTGTTTTGCCTGATGCTGCTGCATGTGAAGACATTTCAAAAGATATTGAAAAATGTGATCTTCCAGACTGTTGGACACAAGAAATGTACTTAAACAAAAAGAAAGAATATTCCAGGCTATTTGTTAAAAACAGAAAACTAGGATGTAGTTTATGCAGCAAGTGTCATCTTGGACTTGAACGAACACAGGGAATTCATTTGTCTCGTGAGTGGTACAGTGTTAATGTAGTAGGAGTGAGTGATGACAAAGCAAAACAGTTAATGAGTTTAAGAAAAAAGATTTTTAAGCACAAAAATAGTGAAGCTCATATCAGATGCCAAGAAACCAATGAAACAGCTGAAAAAAAAGCAATCGAAAATGTAGTGTATATGTCACTGAAAAAGGACGAAGCAAAAACAGGTCGAGTTTTTTGAACTGTATATAATATTGTACACAAAGGTAGGCCCTACACAGATATGTCTTCTGATATTGAACTGCAAGAAAGAAACGGCATCGACTTAGAGCACGTTCTACACTCTCGTAAGTCATGTGCAGATGTTTCTCACCACATAGGGAACCAGATGCGAAAGACAGTAGTGGAAAATATAATTTCAAAACAATCTAAAATGTCTATTATGATTTATGAATCTACTACTATTAATGGGAAAACTGTTCTAGTAGTCTGCTTGAGAGCAGCAGTTGGTGAATCTTCCCAACCTATATCATTCTATTTTGACTTAGAACATATGAAACTTGGTGCAAATACAAAATCTATATATGATGGCCTTCTAAGTTGCTTACAAAGAGGTGGTTTTTCAATACAGTACCTAAAAGAAAATGTGATATCACTTGTAACTGATGGTGCATCAGTAATGTTAGGACGAAATGCAGGGGTTGCAAAACTATTTCTTGATGATTTCCCTAATGCAACTGTTTGGCACTGTGCCAGTCACAGGCTTGAACTCAGTGTAGGTGATGTTATAAATGAAGTTGCAGGTTTGAATCATTTTTAGATATTTTGTGATAAATTGTATTCCTTATATCATAGGTCTAAGAATCAGGATGAGTTAACTGCATGTGCTGAGGCTCTTCACGGTCAACTGTTGAAAATTGGTCGTGTTTTCAGTGTGAGATGGGTTGCTTCGTCTTACCGAACTGTAAAGGCAATGTGGCAGTCTTATAAAGCTATTTGGGAGCATTTTGGAAAAGCACGCTGTTATGCTTCAAGATCTAGTGCAGAGAGAGCAAAGTACGAGGGGCTGAAAAAAGTATTAGAGTCATCAGCTTTCGTAAACAATTTGGGCTTGTTGATGGACAGTTTGCTAGAGTTGTCTGAACTGTCACTTGAACTGCAGAACCGAAATTGTACACTTAGTAAAGCACATGAGGAAATTAAACGAACTATCAAGGTTCTTGAATATCAAATAGAGAAGCCAGGAACATTTTATACTCAAGTGGAGAAAGCAACAAGCCAGATGATATTTAATGGAATAAATTTGAGAGCTGGTAAAGTACCTACTATACATAGACAACAGTTTTTGAGGAGTTTGGTCAATAATATGAAATCCAGGCTGCTTGAATCTATACCAGCTTCCAATGGTAAATATAAAAAGTTAATTAACAAGTCGAAATATTTATATATTAACAATATTCCAGTAGATTCATTTTTTACCTTTGGGGGTAATGATGTAGAAGAAATGGCAGAACAATTTGGCTTAAATGGTCGGCTTTGTGTCAGAGCCTTCAAAGAATTCAAGGAATCTAAAGGGAAGATAGTTTCTGCAGATTTTCAGCAGCTGGTAACGGCTGTAAATACAATTCCGGTATCAACAGGAGAATGTGAAAGAAGCTTCAGTGGCATGAATTTCTGCATGTCACCACAACGTGCAAGACTTCAAACTGATCATCTCTCAACTCTTCTATTTATTAAGTTGGTGGGACCTCCTCTGTCAAAATACAACCCCGAAGAATATGTGAGGACATGGCTTCTTAGTGGCAGAAGGCGTGCTGAAGAAACGGCATGCAGAAAGAAAGAGGAGATGACAGAAAAAAATGGAGATTATGTAACATTATGGAACATTTTGTAATGTAAACAGAGAGAGAGAGAGAGAGAGAGATGCCAGAAAGCAGCTATGACATATAATACACAATAAACTATATTATAAATACACAATAAACAAGTTATACATTCTTGTACTCTTACATGGGTATGACCGCACATAAAAAAATCTCCCCCATTTCCTTCCCAACCTCAGCCTCACGGACCTTAGAGTACCCCTAGTTTCTAAAACCCATTTCGATCACTGTTCACCAGCATAAATCAGGAGTGTGATAGTATAGAAATGAGGAACTGTGGGCGCTGGTTTACAAACAAAGACACAAACTAATGCTTTGAAATGTACTTCATCAATTCATCAAAAATACCATGTTATATCCTTCAACTCGCATGAAAAGACTGCGCATACTCACAATGGCAGCCATTTCTCCACCCACTTTACAGGACCCCTCCACTCAAGCTTTGTCCTTCTCAGCTACGCATACAGCCACCCGTATTTTACCACAACACTTTGAAAATTGCTGCTTATTTTTGTTCCAATGCTTGAAAAATTGAAATGGAGGAAGGAATCTATTCACAAAAAAATAATAACTAGGCTAGAGGAGAATATTAAGGACACTCAGGCCATAACCTCCATGGGAGCTGAGAATACAACAGATATAGATGTTATACAAGTCCCTCTAGGATTTTAACCATGCCACATTTCTTTATGACATTGAATTTTGTTCCTGCATTTAAAGTAACAAATTGCTGCAACGTTGTGATTTTAAATATTACTAGACGAAGTGGACCCGTTGGGCCCAAACCTCTCCTGCATTGGTCCAGCACCCTCTACTACCCCACTCCCCCCTTCCCCCCCACTCCCCCTCCCCCTCTCCCCCGCTCCCCTCCTCCCCCTCCCCCTCACCCACTCCATTCCCCCTCAACCCCCTTTATCTCCCCTCGCCCCCACACATGCACTCCATCCCCCCTCAACCCCCTCCTCCCCTCCCCCTCACCCACTCACCCACTCCATCCCTCCTCAACCCCCCTTATCCCTCCTCCCCTCACCCCCCTCCCTCACCCACACCCACTCCATCCTCCTCAACCCCCCCAAACCTCTCCTGCATTGGTCTAGCACCCTTCCCTCCCACATACCCCCCTTCCCCTCCTCCTCCTCACCTACTCCATCCACCCTCAAGCCCCCTTATCCCTCCCTCCTCCCCTCCCCCCCACTCACCTACTCACCCACTCTATCCCCCCTAGGGTTGCCAACTGCTCCGTATTAGCCGGGACATCCCATATTTTGGGCTAAATTTGTTTGTCCCGTACGGGATCGCCCTTGTCCCGTATTAGGCCCAGGGGGCGCTGTAGGCCCAGACTGTAGGCTAACGGAGTGTGTTCGTGGAGTGGAGCTGGGTGTGTTTGCCTAACGGACGTTGCGTAGCAACCCAGCTCCCCACACAGGCGACTGCCATTGGTGGAGCGGGAGAACGTGGCCGCTGACTAGGTGAGATCACGTGGGGTGCGGGCAGTGATGCCACCTTGTCCCGTATTTGGGAGTTAGAAAGTTGGCAACCCTAATCCCCCGTGAACCCCCCTCCTCCCCTCCCTCCACTCACCCACTCCATCCCCCCTCAATCCCCCTCACCCACTCACCCAACTCCATAACTCCATTCCTCCTCAACCCCCCTTATCCCCCCCTCTCCTCCCACCCCGCCCAGGGCCGTCTTAACACATGGGCCTGATGGGCACTTGCCCTGGGCCCCACGAGCATAGGGGCCCCATGCTGATCTGTGTATGTTAAGTGACTTGCAATAAATAAATACTACTTTAAAAATGTAGGTTCAATAAGTGCTTTTTTCGCAATGTTTTTCCGCAACATTTTCGGTCCCTAAGTGCTTCTCACAGCGATCTGTAAGTGCTTTTTGCAACAATGTAGCACCCTAAGTCCATCGCTAAGTGCTTTTCGGTAAGTGCTTTTCGCCGGCACGGCTGGTAGGGAAAGGGGGGTGGGGGAGAGTAACGGTAGGTGCCTCAGTACACTGCTTTGCCCGGAGGCCCATAATGCTGTAAAAATGGCTCTGACCCCGCCCCCCTCACCCACTCAACCACTCCATCACCCTCATGTGGCCAGAAGCCAAACTGCCATTTGCACCATCGCAAACTCATCGCAAAATATCGTAGGTCTCCCCAACTGCGCACGTGCGGACTGACATGGAAAACGCCCAGTGGTGGTGGTGGGGGGGGGGGGGGGGCGGTGAGTGGGTGAGGGAGGGGGGTGATTAGGGATAAGGGGGGGTTGAGGGGGGATAGAGTGGGTGGGGGGGAGGGGTTGAGGGGGGATGGAGTGGGTGAGTTGGGGGGGGGGAGAGGAGGGGGAGGAGGGGGGAAGGGGGGAAGAAGGATGAAGTGGGTGGGTTAGCGACAGCTCGTCGGCTCAGCAGCCCCAGCCTCCCTCATTGGCCGCCACTCCCGTCACTCTGGCAGGTCACGCCCCCGGCGGTCATCGTGGCCCCCCCTCCCTCATTGGCCACCACTCCCGTCACTCGGGCGGGTCCCATTGTGACGTTGAACACTGAACACGGCCAGCATCAGTTTAAAAGGTAATTTTTAAACTTTAAAATGTCTACAACTTAAAAAATATAACACCTATTTGAATGAAACTTGCATTAAGGTGACCCCAGGACAAAGGTGAGTAAGGTGGTCCTAAAATTGTCATGCTATGGTGTGGCGGGGGCACCAAAATAAGGCATCATCAAACAAACACACAAACAAACAGAGTTTTAGTATTATCTAGATGACTGTGAGACAAATCTGATTTTTCCAGTCTGGAAATCAAATAAATATAGAAATTTAAATTATTATTGCCTCGTACACATCACAAAAAGCAAAAGGACCTCTTTCAGAATGCGAAGAATTCCATGTAAATTAGGTCACTGAGCTAATCGGACACCTGCAATCAATTTTTTTAACTTCTGTTTTAAACCCAAGCCAGAAAGATTACTTCCCTTTTATGAAAGGCAGTAGAAACCGCAATGTATCCACAAGGAAACTATGCTGATAAGATTATTTTTTGTGCTTTGGAGAGACTGACTAACTTTGCAGCATGTTGATGTTTTTCAGTACCTGGGAGGTCCAGTAAGGAATTTTTCCACTATTTACACTTGGCTCTGCACGAAATATTCACTTCTATATGGTTTTCCCAAAGAAAATATTTTTATACTTCTACCACAACAAAGGAAGGGGAGTTGCAAACAAAGTGGAACATAAATTGGATTCAGGCTTCACAGAAATGTCTTTCCCCTTTGGGCGCATAACCACTCATCCTGGTTTATAGTTCAAAATATGTGACTGAGGCCATTCTGATTTTCAATTACTTCTATTCCATCCCATCTGGACTTTACTGAAAAATAACAAGAGGTGATGTAAAGCAGTTACACCACAGGAACCAGAAATATTTGTTCTGTCAAAATCACCACTGCTTTGAAATTCTTTGTATTTTTAATCATTCCACACATTTGTCGATGACTTTTCAAACATATATTTACATTATGCATCTTAAATAACCTGAGGCACTTCACAGAAATGTTTTCAAGTGAAACGTGACACCAAACGACTAGAAGAAATAAAACTGGCATGTAACAAAGGTAATGCCACTGTGGTTGTGGGGGATTTCAAAATGCAAGTAGACTGGGAAAATCAGGTTGGTTCTGGACCCCAAGAAAGAGAATTTGTAGAGTGCCTTCGAGATGGATTCTTAGAGCAACTTGTACTGGAGTCTACTAGAGAGAAGGCAATTCTGGATTTAGTGTCTAATGAACCAGATTTAATGAGGGAACTTAAGGTAAAGGAAGGAACGACTTGGAGGTAGTGATCATAATATAATTCGTTTTAATCTGCAGTTTGAGAGGCAGAAGGTTAAATCAGACGTGTCATGTTGCAGTTGAACAAAGGGGAGGAGCTGGCCAAGGTCGACTAGAAAAGGATCCTAGCAGGAATGATGGTGGAACAGCAATGACAGGAATTTCTGGGCATAATCCAGAAGATGCAGGATCATTTCATTCCAAAGAGGAAGAAAGATTCCAAGGGGAGTAAGAGGCAACCGTGGCTGACAAGGGAAGTTAGTGATGGAATAAAACAAAAAGAAAAGATGTATAACATTGCAAAGGGTAGCAGGAAGCCAGAGGATTGGGAAACTTTCAAAGGACACAGAAGGTAACAAAAAGGGCAATGCGTGCTGAAAAGATAAAGTACGAGGGGAAGCTGGCCAAGAATATAAAGAAGGACAGTAAAATCTTCTTTAGGTATGTTAAGAGAAAAAGATTAGTAAAGATAAATGTGGGTCCCTTGAAGGCAGAAACGGGTGAAATTATCATGGGTAACAAGGAAATGGCAGAAGAGTTGAACAGGTACTGTGGGTCTGTCTTCACTAAGGAAGACAAACAATCTCCCAGAAATACTAGAGGACAGGCGATCTCGGGAGACAGAGGAACTGAAATAAATTTGCATTAGGTGAGAAATAGTATTAGGTAGACTGATGGGACACAAGGCTGATAAATCCCCAGGGCCTGATGGTCTGTATCCCAAGGTACTCAAGGGGGTGACTCTAGAAATCGTGGATGCATTGGTGATCATTATCCAATGTTCAATAGATTCAGGATCAGTTCCTGTGGATTGGAGGGTAGCTAATGTTATCCCACTTTTCAAGAGAGGAGGGAGAGAGAAAATGGGGCATTATAGACCAGTTAGCTTGACATCGGTGGTGGGGAAGATGCTGGAGTCAATTATTAAAGCGGTAATAACGGCGCATTTGGATAGCATTAAAAGGATTGGTCCAAGTCAGCATGGATTTATGAAGGGGAAATCCTGCTTGACTAATCTTCTGGAATTCTTTGAGGATGTGACAAGTAAAATGGATGAAGGAGAGCCAGTGGATGTAGTTTATCTAGACTTTCAGAAAGCCTTTGATAAAGTCCCACACGGGAGATTGGTGAGCAAAATTAGAGCACATGGTATTAGTGGTAGGGTATTGACATGAATAGAGAATTGGTTGGCAGACAGGAAGCAAAGAATAGGAATAAACGGGTCCTTTTCAGAATGGCAGGCAGTGGCGAGTGGAGTGCCGCAAGGCTCGGTGCTGGGGCCGCAACTATTTACAATATATATTAATGATTTGGATGATGAAATTTGAAGTAACAATAGCAAGTTTGCAGATGACACAAAGCTGGGTGGCTGAACTGCGAAGAGGATGTTAGGAGGTTGCAGGGTGACTTGGACAGGTTGAGTGAGTGGGTAGATGCATGGCAGATGCAGTATAATGTAGGTCAATGTGAGGTTATCCACTTTAATGGCAAAAACAAGGAGGCAGATTATTATCTTAATGGTGTCAGATTCAGTAAAGGGGGAAGTGCAACGAGACCTGGGTGTCCTTGTACACCAGTCACTGAAAGTAAGCATGCAGGTACAGCAGGCAGTGAAGAAAGCTATGAAAGTTGGCCTTCATAGAGGATTTGAGTATAGGAGTAAAGAGTCCTTCTGCAGTTGTATAGAGCCCTGGTGAGACCACATCTGGAGTATTGTGTGCAGTTTTGGTCTCCTAATTTGAGGAAGGACATCCTTGCTATTGAGTCAGTGCAGCATAGGTTTGCAAGGTTAATCCCTGGGATGGCAGGACTGTCATATGAGGAAAGATTGGAAAGATTGGGCTTGTATTCACTGGAGTTTAGGATGAGAGGGGATCTTATAGAGACGTATATATTTATAAAAGGACTGGACTAGCTAGATGCAGGGAAAATGTTCCTAATGTTGGGGGTGTCCAGAACCAGGGGCCACAGTCTAAGAATAAAGGGGAGGCCATTTAAAACTGAGGTGAGAAGAAACTTTTTCACCCAGAAAGTTTTGAATTTGTGGAATTCTCTGCCACAGAAGTCAGTGGAGGCCAATTCACTGGATGAATTTAAATGAGAGTTAGATAGCGTTCTAGGGGCTTTATGGGATCAAGGGATATTGGGAGAAGGCAGGCACAGGTTACTGATTGTGGATGATGAGCCATGATCACAATGAATGGCGGTGCTGGCTCAAAGGGCCAAATGGCCTCCTCCTGCACCTATTTTCTATGTTTCTATGCTTCTATAAGCTACTACCTTTCACAACTTGGGAATGAATATGAGGACAAAAATCAAACCATTTATATTTAAGTTCGATAATGTTTTATTTCAATCTGGGTTGGAGAGAAATTGAAAATAATTAAGGAGCCAGAGCCTTGGTCTGAAATTACTTTATTTATATGATAATAATAGAGGATAAAATACATGATACTTTAATGACTATAGGTATTTCAGGCCAGGATACAAACTACACTATTGTGCATAAAATTATGCGAGGAAGAAATCGGGTAGATGCACAGAATCTCTTGCCCAGAGTGGGAGAATCGAGGACCAGAGGACATAGGTTCAAGGTGAAGTGGAAAAGATTTAATAGAAATCTGAGGCGTAACTTTTTCACACAAAGGGCGGTGGGAGTATGGAACAAGCTGCCAGAGGAGGTAGTTGAGGCTGGGGCTATCCCAAGGTTTAAGAAACAGTTAGACAGGTCTATGGATAGGACAAGTTTGGAGGGATATGGACCAAGCGCAGGCAAGTGGGACTAGTGTAGTTGGGACATGTTGGCCGGTGTGAGCAAGTTGAGCTGAAGGGCCTGTTTCCACACTGTATCACTCTATGACTCTATGACTCTATCTGCTCTTTGAATGCAAAACAAAATTATGTGGTTTTGTATGTATAATGTGAATTAATTTGGAATATTGAATTTAGTCTAAACATAACTATAGAAGCATTTCAATGCTCAAGTTCTGAATAAAACTATAATTAATGTTAAGATTTAAGACAATGCACATAACACGTTGAGTTTTTTATATAGTTATCAGCTTACCTGCAGTCCGTTTGTCTTTGTGTTTTTGTCTTTGTGTTTTTGTGTTTTTGTTGGGGGATTTTGTCTTAATTGTAAATGTGATGTCGTGTTTTTGTGGTTGTGGTTGTGTACTATGTGTGTGTGTGGGGGGGAGGGAGGGAGGAACTGTAAAATTGTATATTTGTCCCTTCCGAACGGAGACCCGACCTTTGTTTTCTAGGTCGGGTCTCCGTTCCTGCTGCGGCCTACCATCGGCCAAACTCCTGGAGCTGGCGGCCTCCAGGGCTCTGGTTCGCAGAGCCCGCGGACCAGACTCACCATCAGCGGAGCCGACCGGACTCACCATCAGTGGAGCCGGCCGTTCTCGAGCGGCTGCGACTCGCCTTAGGCTCAGGCCGCGTGGATGCCGACATCGGGAGCTCCGGCAGCGGCAGCGTGTTCGCCCGCCCCGGATCGCGGGGCTTGGGTCGGCCCGCCGCGGACATTTCACCGTCCGGCGCGGCCTGAAATAGGCCACGGAATTTTCTCTGCTCGGCGGGGGCTTCAATGTCGGGAGCCCCGACCGCCCCGACTTGCAGCGGGGCTTGGGTCGGCCCGTTGCGGACATTTCACCGTCCGGCGCAGCCTGGAACATGGCAACGACAACAGCCTGACCGCAGGAGAAGACGGCAGGGGAAGAGAAAAGACATTCTGGCCTTCCATCACAGTGAGGAGGGGACTGGAGGAGACTCACTGTGATGGATGTTTCTTTTTGGGGGGTTTTGTGTTGGTTGGGGTTGTGTAATTTGCTTATTTTATTGCTCTTATTGTTGGACTGTGGGTGACGAATAAAGATATCTTGAATCTTGAATCTTTAAGATAATATAGAGAGATATCAGTTTCATAGCGCGGCAGTTTCATATTTTGTCGATGCAATGATGCTCATTTTAGTGAACCTTTATAATTTTTCATTAATTGTTAGGGCACCAGGATGCCAAATTTTCTCTGAAGCAAATTAATGTGTTGATTCAATATGGAGTCCTTATTCTCATTGGTATTTCCAAGGAGATAATTTTAAAAGTCACAATATGCACAAGGTTGGGTTTATGAATTCATCCTGTCTGCCCTCTCAAGGTTATATTGGCATCACCTGTTAGATGGCACAATCAGCAGCTTCAGCAGACATTTCCATTTGATTCCCCTTTGGCGATCTGAGTTAAGGCAAATGCTGTTTCTTTACTGATAAGTTTGCATCAACAGAGATTGAAGGGTCCAGAAGAGGCAGAGAATAAAAGCAAACAGATCTTGCAGGTCATTGGTGAGCTTCTGCCAGGAGCATCTGTTGAATTTTGTTTACTTTATTTGGGAAGGAATATATTTTGCTTCCAGGAATGAAGGGATTGTCAAATGAGACAGGGTTGAATAACTTGGGCTTTATTCATTGAAGGTGAGAAGAATGAGGGAAGTTACCAGGCAGAGGTTCAGAATAGCAGCATCATGCATTTTGGGCATAAATTAGGAACTTTTTCTCACAGAAGAGTGTGGATCCTTGAAATCTACCCCAAAGAGCTATAGTTGAATAATTGAATATATTCAAGGCTTTGATGGATTTTTGATTGAAAGTATAGTCAGATTTTATGAGGAACAGTGTAATCCACAGACGTGAGGTCGGGATCAGATCAGCTCTGATTTGAAAGGTGGAGCATGCTCAAGTAGACATTTGGCCTACACTTGCTTCCATCGCATTCCATATGTTGGTAAATTCTCCATCAACCTTCCTGAATTGATAAGTTAATGGGATATCCTTGCCCACTCCCTGGCATCCCTCCAGATTTCTCTGTGCCCACCACCTTTATTGGTGCTTCCCAGGACTTTCGTGTTGAAGAATGGGTTCAAAATGAGGTTCAGAAAACAGGGTAAATTATCAAATAGAAAAAGGCTTTGGCCTTCTTGGAAACCTAAATATCTTCCTCAATGGATTTTCTGCTGTCGTTGCAAAGTTCCCAAGTGTAGCATAAAATACGTTTTCTTGCTGACATTTATGAGGTCCTGAAGAAGAAATCCACCGAACTATAATGTATATTTCAGCAAATCATCTCAATATAAGTCTGCTTAACAAAGAGCAGATCCTCGTTCTAGCACAGATACAATAGAACCAGAAATGTAGAATGTGTAAGAAGGAACTGCAGATGTTGGTTTAAACTGAAGATAGGCAAAAAAAGTTGGAGTAACTCAGCGGGACAGGCAACATCTCTGGAGAGAAGGAATGGGTGGCGTTTTGGGTCGAGACCCCTCTTCAGACTGGTTAGGGATAAGGGAAACGAGAAATATAGATGGTGATGTGGAGAGATAAAGAACAATGAATGAAAGATATGCAAAAAAAGTAACGATGATAAAGGAAACAGGCCATTGTAAGCTGTTTGTAGGGTGAAAATGAGAAGCTAGTGTGACTTGGGTGAGGGAGGGATAGAGAGAGAGGGAATGCCAGGGCTACCTGAAGTGAGAGAAATCAATATTCATACCACTGGGCTGCCAGGTAGAATGCTGGAAATAAGGAAAGTGTCATCTGGAAATTATGATTTTCTGAAAAATACAATGAACTGAAATTATATTTATCTGGAAGTGTGAATTTTAATATGTTCAACAAATGTAAATCTCACTGCAAAAAATATTCAATAAAATGCCTATGAGATTAATATTATTTAAGATCCATAAACTACAACTGCTAACTACTGTATATTTTATTTTGCAAACGTAGAATGAAGAAAATTGCATGGCTTTGCCTATTTCATTTGCGTTAAAGATGTGAATGTTGTAAAAAATCTGTATCGATGGACTTTGAAGGAAACTGACATTGCATTTACTGGAACAAAGTCTCACTGAGAGTAATCAGAGTGAGTGACTCCAATAAGGAAGGTGAAAGAATTCTCAGAATGAGATCATGGTTGCTGAAAAAGTGAAATAATAGAATGAGAGTATTGAATTTATATTTCACAAGATCTTCCTGTATTATGGTCACTATAGAACCAGAATAAAACAATGATTGCCAGTGACTTCCCATGGGTGTGGAATTAATTTTCAGATCCAATGAGAAACTATTCGGCCTATAGCAACCATACTCCAGAGACCTCAAGCTATAACATATAGACAATCACATACGTCTGTGCATATTCAGGGGCCAACGTCCAACCTACATCAGTGAATTCACTGAAGCATGTGGCATGATGAACCTGAAACTCAACATCTGCAAGACAACCTTTCTCTTCCAACTTTCCCCTGCCAGCACACGGTCCTCTGGGAACAAAGGTTTAAATTGACCACTTTTCTTATCTTTGGATGCACCCATCCATGGAGGCAAACAATGATGACAAAATTCACTATCTTCCACATGCTAACAGCAACTTTGGTAAATTGAGGAAAAAGGAGAAATTGAGATGAAGACCTCACACCTGGCACAAAATTGAAGGTCACCTGAGCAGCAATGATCTCTGTCTGGTCTATATGATCTGAGGACATTAACTACGTACACCTGGGATTTCAAGTCATTGGTAAAATACCACCAACACAGTCTCCACAAAATCCTCCTGATTCACTGGAAGGACAAGTGACCCGGTCGGTGTCACTGTCCTCTCCCAGACCAACACCCCCAGCTTTGAGTTCCAAGTTACTTGCAATCAGGACATGTTGCTCACAAGCTCAACATCAGAGGCCCAAAACAGACACTTTGTCCCCACTTTGTCATGGTCAGAGATTAACAGGTGAGCAAAGGAAAAGACTCAAGCATGTGCTCAAAGCCTCCTTGAAAAATTGCAACAAACCCACCCAAGTCTTCGGAATCTCTGGCTCACAAATACTCAAAGAGAAGAACGATCATTTGGAAGGACAGTGAGAAGCGTGAATCCAGAAGCACAGTGATGCCCTGCGCTAGAGGCAGAAGGAGTCCCCCTCTGAGGATGAAGGGTGGTCTTATAGAGGTGTACAAAATCATGAGAGGAATAGTTCGGGTAGATGCACAGAGTCTCTTGGGCAGAGTAGGGGAATCGAGGACCAGAGGACATAGGTTCAAGGTGAAGGGGAAAAGATTTAATAGGAATCTGAGGGGTAACTTCTTCATACAAAGGGTGTGGGGTTATGGAACAAGCTGCCAGAGAAGGTAGTTGAGGTTGGGACTATCCCAACGTTTAAGAAACAGTTAGACAGGTACATGGATAGGACAGGTTTAGAGGGATATGGATCAAAACACAGGCAGGTGGGACTAGTGTAGCTGGGACATGTTGGGCACGTTGGGCCAAAGGCCTGTTTCCATACTATCAATTTATGGCTCTATGACTACCCACATGCCCCATCGTCCACCTCCTCTGCCATCTGTGGAAAGTCTCAGGTTCCCTTATTAGTTCCCTCAAGGCCCACAAGACTGAATGTGAAGTAAGTCATCCATTACCCCAAGGGCCGGCAACGAAAGAAAAAGATGACAACTAAAAAGTTAATATCTGCATGGATAATAGTTTCCCTCTTTTTTTCTCTGTCAGCAAAAGTTCTTTAGGTTTAGAATGATTTCACATCTATATCAATTTGGTGGTTCAATTTAAATTTGGTTCTTTCCATCTATTTTCAGGAATCACATTGTACAAATCCCTTCACACAATATCAAATAAAAAATTATTTTGAAAATAAATTAAGATAATTTACGCTAATTTAACCGTAAATGATACCTGACAGGGAAAATGAAATTGATTATTTTAAGAAACAATTCATTTGAGTGAGATATTAAATAATGAAATGGAAATCTAATCCTTTTGAAGGATGCAACCTTGTCACATGAATTCAATCTAATAGTCCAGAGAGTGGCTTTAATAATATAGGACAGAGATGCACTTGATTTGTTTCTGTAGGTCGCAATATTAATGAAGAGATGCAGTGGGAATTGAAAAAGAGGGCATGTGAATCCCATTTCAAGTTGTGAGGAATGGGGAAGGGGGAATCCCATTTCACCTCGGACACTCGGAAATGCTCAATTCATCTACTTGCAGCAGTTTATTGAAGCCAGATTACTTCTGGGTTTGGCTTTGGAGTGGATATGATGTTGGTGTGATCTGATCTCGCATGACATAATCTCAATTCCATCAGTGAAAGGACTCAATTTTTTTAAATATTTAAAGGGCACCAGATTGTTCTCAATTATGAAAAGATTACAGCAAATATCCATCAAAGATCTAGCTGCAGAGTGCGATTTGTGTTGTGCTAATAATCTGTGCTTACCTCTACATCAGACCCTTCTCCAGACTCTGAATTCCTCACAACTTGAAATATTTTAACAATTGTTATTAATTTTGCTACATGATTTTTAATCTATATTTGTCTGAAGTCCAATTACCACTTGCAGAATGGATTTGGCAGATAGTGTACCTCCTTGCCTTGGGAATGTACCAATAAAAACAAGGGCAAAGTCTATAGAAAGTTTAAAGGAATGCAGCAGGCCAGTGTTACAAGGTGGAAAAACCCCAAAATAGAAACATTCGCTCATCAATGTTGCCCTTTTATACAAGAAACTTTGCACATTACCCATATTTGGGAACAACCTGGTCATTCCTCAGAAGTTGGCGACCATTGCATTTTCCACTTTCTCCCTTCCACCGGGAGGGTGGGTGCTGGTGGTACAATTATCCTGCCACAAATTGTCAGATGTGGAGACAAGCAGACAGATGAAAAAACACAAGGTAAATCGCATTCTGCAGCCAGATCTTTGATGGATATTCACTGTAGGTATTTCAAAATTGAGAAAAATCTGGTGCCCTTTAGAAATTTAAATTATTTGAGTAATAAATAAATGATTATAGACTTCATGTAAAGTAAAATGTAAAAAATATTCATTTTCAGTGTGAAGATTATTTCCTCATGTTATATTTTAAGATCACATCCTCAGCTTGCTGTGATAAGAAATGACAGGCAACTTATTTCTGTTGTGCAATTTTTCACAGTCTATGTTCGTGTTAATTTTTGCAGCCATGTTTTCAAACTATCAGTGATTAATTTTTCTCATTCCCACAGTCAGGGCATATTTATTTAAATTTCTCTACACAATTTCATGAAAATTGAAGGAAAAATTATGAAGTGTTGCAATTTAAGTTCATCAGATCACACATTTATTTTCTCAAATGAAGTGATCCTTTCTTGATGGAAGGAATTCAATTTCCTTACAGGATTCAAATTGGCCGTGGTATCCGCTTCACCTGCCCAATCCGATTCCACGGTTATAGACAATAGACAATAGACAATAGGTGCAGGAGTAGGCCATTCAGCCCTTCGAGCCAGCACCGCCATTCAATGCGATCATGGCTGATCACTCAATCAGTACCCCGTTCCTGCCTTCTCCCCATACCCCCTCACTCCGCTATCCTCAAGAGCTCTATCCAGCTCTCTCTTGAAAGCTCTCTCTCTGTCAGGCTGCCAGTGCAAGTCATGTTAATTACACACAGCTCACCCTTTCAGAAGCTAGAACATCTGGTGAGAAAATAAATCATCCTCAGCAACACCTCTAAATGGAGCAAGAAACAGAGCAGCACCTTCCAATAGTTGGGAAGTTTCTGAAAAACATAAGGAATGTAGTGAAAAACCAGAAACACTTTGAGGTCCAAAACACAGAAGAAACTGCAGGGTGGGAAATGACTCTTGGAGCACCCTCCGTTGGCATTGCACCTTATTTAATTTGCTTCTTACTTCTCCTTCTGGTTCACCTTCTCAATTTTAATTGTGAGCCAAAGATTCACAGTTCAGTTAAACGTTTAAATCTCTCAGCTCCAGGCCTTCATGGGGGGATCTTTCTCTGATAATACAATCTTTTAAAATAATAACACCATCCATTTAGGTGGCTTCTGATTGTTTCCCTTGTACAGTCTTGAGATAGGCAGAATTGGTGCTGTTTTTTGATATATATGTAAATGTGGATAGGCTGGTTAATAAGTTTGTAGACGACACCAAGTTTGCTGGAGTCGCAGACTGTGAGAGGATACAACGGGATAATGGATCAATGGTTCACTGGTTCAATGGTTCTTTATTGTCACGTATGCACTGCACAGTGAAATTCTGTTTGTATAGCTCACACAGGCAATAGGCGGGGAAATGGCAGATGAAATTTAATCCAAGCAAGTGTGAGGTTTTGCACTTTGGAAGATCGAATGTAAGGGAAAAATAGACATTATTAACGAGACCCTTAACAGCATTGATGTACAGAGGGATCTTGGGTTCCAAGTCCATAACTTCCTGAAAGAGGCAACACAAGTGGACAGAGCAGTAAAGAAGGCACACGGTGTGCTTGCATTCGTTGATTGAGGCACTGAGCAAAAGAGTCAGGAAGTCATGATACAGCTTTAAAGGATGTTGGTTAGGCCTAATTTGGTGTGTTGTGCACAGTTCTGGTTGTCCCATTACAGGAAGGATGTGGAGATTCTGGAAAGATTGCAGAGGAGATTTACCAGAATGATTAGAGGGCATGAGCCACAGGGAAAGGTTGGACAGGCTTAGATTGTTTTCTCTGGAACACTGGAGGTTGAGGGGAGACATGTGTTGGAAAAAAACTGCAGATGCTGGTTAAAATCGAAGGTAGACACAAAATGCTGAAGTAACTCAGCAGGTCAGGCAGCTTCTGGGGAGAGAAGGAATGAGTGATGTTTCAGGTCGAGACCTGAAGAAAGGTCTCGATCTGAAACATCACCCATTTCTTCTCTCCCGAGATGCTGCCTGACCCAATGAGTTTCTCCAGCATTTTGTGTCTACCTTTGAGGGGAGACATAATCTATATATTACTGAAACACTCATCTTGTTTGTCCCGTTGTGTTTGTTTGTCCCGTTGTGAGTGCGTTTCTTGTGCGCTTTTTTCTTCCATTTTTGTATGTGTGGGTTTCACCCACACTCACACGATAGCGTGACAATTTTAGGACCACCTTACTCACAAGTTTCATTCAAATTGGTCTTATATTTTTTAAATTAGAGAGATTTTAAAGTTTAAAAATTGCCTTATTAATCCCATGCTTGCCATGTTCAGCATGTGATGTCACAATGGGACCCGCCTGAGTGACAGCTAATGAGGGATGCGCAGTTGGGTCCCGTTTATCTAATACCTATGTGTCGCCCGAGTCGGGGGGGTTCAATTTAAAGTACTTACTTAGGTACACAGAACAAACGGGTTCGCGCCTGCGCAGTTGGGGCCCGTTGAATCCAACGGGTCTGAGCCTACGCAGTTGGGGCCCGTTGATGTTGAGGGGGGATGGGGTGGGTGAGTGGAAGGGGGTTAGGAGAGGGGAGAGGGAGGGGGGAGTGAGGGTGGGGGGGGGAGTGGTGGTTGGGAGGAGAGGGGGGAGTGGTGGTGGGAGTGGAATGGGGATGGGGGCAGGGGGGGAGTGGGGGTGGGGGGGATGGGGGAATAGGGGGAGGGGGGAATAGGGGGAGGGGGAAATTGGGGGGAGTGAGAGGGGTGGTTGAGGGGGGATGGAGTGGGGGAGTGGGGGAGGGAAGGGTGCTAGACCAATGCAGTTTTGAGTCCACGGCTCGCTCTGGCTGCAGTACTGGTGGGATAGGGATGAGGTGAGTGGCTCCCTTTCCCCTGGCTTTTCCCTGTCCCCCCTCACTCACCCACGGTCCCGGGGGACACTCCCCGCCCAGCAACCTGTCCACGGGTTGCCAGACCAGCAGGATCGTCAGTTGCAGAAGGATTGCCGGGCCTGCAGGAGAAATCTGGACCCAACAGGTCCACGTCAGTCTAGTATATATATATAATTATGAGAGAGAATGATATATATTTATATATGTGAGAGATATGATATTAGAGAGATGTATGATATATATACACATATATGTGAGAGATATATGATATATATTAGAGAGATATATGATGTATATATACACTGATGAGCCAAAACATTATGACAACTGACAGGCGAAGTGAATAACATTTATGATCTTGTTACAATGGCACCTGTCAAGGGATGGAATATATTAGGCAGCAAGTGAACAGTCAGTTCTTGAAGTTGATGTGTTGGATGCAGGAGAAATGGGCGGGAGTAAAGACCTGAGCGACTTTGACAAGGGCCAAATTATTATGGCCAGACGACTGGGTCAGAGCATCTCTGAAACGGCAAGGCTTGTGGGGTGCTTGTCCAAGTACTTGTCCAAGTGTTGTGATAGTCCCTGCCTCAACTACCTCCTTTGGCAGGTCGTTCCATGCACCCACCACTCTCTGTGTGGAAAGGTTGCCCCTCAGGTTCCCATTAAGTCTTTCCCCCCCTCTCTCACGTTAAACCTATGTCCTCGATTTCCCTGCTCTTGGCAAGAGGCTCAACCCGATATATTCCTCTCGTGATTTTATACACCTCTATAAGATCGCCCCTCATCCTCCTGTGCTACAAGGAATAGAGACCCTGCCTGCCCCAACCTCTCCCTGTAGCTCAGGCCCCTCAAGTCCTGGCAACATCCTCGTAAATCGTCTCCGCACCCTTTCCAGCTTGACGACATCTTTCCTATAACACGGTGCCCAGAACTGAACACAATAGTCTAAATGCAGTCTCACCATCGTCTTGTACAACTGCAACGTGATCTCCCAACTTCTTTACATAAGACTTTCTCTCATTTCGAATAAACGACAAAACACATCTTGATCAAGATATATAATATTGATATATATTTTAAGGCGATTATTTTATACATCATATTCTACAGAATGACACAATTGCAAGTTAGATTAAAAATGTGCTATGAAGTCAAATGAATTTAGACCCAATGGTTTTTGTACGACAGGACGGTGCGGGGGGAGGGAATGTGTAATGGGATGGTGTGGTGGGAGGGAGGGAGGGAGGGAGGGAGGGAGGGAGGGAGGGAGGGAGGGGAGTGACGGGACGGTGTGGAGGGAGGGAGGGAGGGGGGGAGGGAGGGAGGGAGGGAGGGAGGGAGGGAGGGAGGGAGGGAGGGAGGGAGGGAGGGAGGGAGGGAGGGAGGGAGGGGGTGTGTGACGGGACGGTGTGGAGGGAGGGAGTGTGTGATGGGACGGTGGGGTGAGGGAGGGAGGGAGGGAGGGAGGGAGGGAGGGAGGGAGGGAGGGAGGGAGTGTGTGACGGGACGTTGCGGAGGGAGGGAGTGTGTGATGGGACGGTGTGGAGGGAGGGAGGGAGGGAGGGAGGGAGTGTGTGATGGGACGGTGGGGAGGGAGGGAGGGAGGGAGGGTGTGATGGGACGGTGTGGAGGGAGGGAGGGAGGGAGGGAGGGAGGGGGTGTGTGACGGGACGGTGTGGAGGGAGGGAGGGAGGGGGTGTGTGACGGGACGTTGCGGAGGGAGGGAAGAAGTTTCACTCCATGTAATTCCCTTTTATTCCCGAAATTCCTCAGTTTTCCCTCCTCTCCCATCCCCCTCGAAACATCCAGGAGTCAGACTTCGTCGTGGGAGAGAGAGACGATTGCCGGGATTTCAGGAATCGAATCCTCATTCCCGGAAAAGGGAGCCCTTGCCAGAGAAATCTGGGAACGGGAATCTGTAAACTAATGGGGAAAAAAACGGATATTAACTGTGCACCTGCGCTCCTAGATCCCTCTGGTCTACAACACTCCCTGTCTACCTGTGACGCTACGTTCAGGGAACTGTGTACCTGCGCTCCTAGATCCCTCTGCTCTATAACACTCCCTAACTACCTGTGGCACCACTTTCAGGGAACTGTGTACCTGCGTTCCAAGATCCCCCTGCTCTATAACACTCCCTGTCTACCTGGGAACGGTGTACCTGCGCTCCTAGATCCTTCTGCTCTACAACATTCCCTGTCTACCTGGGATCAGTGTAGCTGCGCTCCTGGATCCCTCTCTGCTCTATGACACTCCCTGTCTACCTGGGAACTGTGTACCTGCGCTCCTGGACCCCTCTCTGCTCTATGACATTCCCTGTCTACCTGGGATCAGTGTAGCTGCGCTCCTGGATCCCTCTCTGCTCTATGACACTCCCTGTCGATCCGTGAAGGTGTACAACTCACCTGCGCCTCTCCCTCTCTCATCTGCTGCCGGATTTCCCTCCGCGGTACCACATTGCCGACTCCTCTCCCAGTTGCGCGCGGTGCTCTCTCTTTGTGCCGGCCGACCAGGAGAGTGTAGAGGAAGGGGTCGAGGCAGCTGTTGGCGTAGGTCAGGAGGGCAAGTGCCTCGTTGACCACTCCTTGGGTGTGGAAAGAGAGCGGCAAGACCTCGAGGTAGAGAGGAACGAGTTGCCAGAGCCAGAAGGGGAGGAAGCAGAGCCAGTAGGTCAGGACAACCCCAGAGATGAGGATCACCACTTTGGATCGTGGCTTCTGACGAGGGTCTCCCTCCGCCCGCCGGCGGTAGTAGGCTCTGGCTAAACCAGCGTAGAGGCCGATGATGACCAGGCCAGGGGCCAGGACGCTCGAGATGAACAGCAAGGTGAGGTAGAGGCGATTCTCGTCTTCGTTCCACCTTGGGGAGCAGAGTTGGGCAATGTTCTCATCTTCTGTTGATCTTCTTTCCAGTTTAACGTTGAGCGTCAGGGGCAAGGTGATGGCTAGAGCGGCCACCCATGGGGCTAATATTCCCCGACGGCCGAAGGGCACCCCCCGGCGGGCGGCCAGGGGCCGGGCGATCGCCCGATACCGAACTGCACACAGGGCGGTGAGGGTAAAAATCCCAGCATGCATTGAAACCAGGTCAAGGGTCAACAGGAGACAGCAACCAATGGGGCCGAAGGGCCAGTCTCGATACAGGGCAGCGTAGGCAGTAAACGGAGCGGTGGAAAGATACAGGAGATCAGCCAGGGCGAGAGAGGAGAGGTGCCAGGAGAGAGGTCCTCTCTCTCTACCTCTCCATCGCCCTCTCTCCCTCGTTCCCTCTCTCCCTCTTCCCCTGATCCCTCTATCGCGGAGGCTGAGGGAGAGGGCGTAGAGGTTGCTCGCTCCCCCGAAGATGCAGGCGAGCCAGAGGGCAGTTCCCATTAGCCAGGACCAGAGAGAGGGTGGGAGAGAGGGGGGGTGAGAGGAGGGGGGGGAGAGAGGAGGGGGGGAGAGAGGAGGAGGGGAGAGGGGAGGGGGGGAGATGGGAAGAGGGGAGAGAGGAGGGGGGGAGAGAGAAGAGAGAGGAGGAGGTGAAAGGGGAGGAGGAGAGAGGGAAAGAGGTGAGAGGGGAGGAGAAGAGAGGGGAGGATGGGAAAGGGGAGGAGGAGAGAGGGGTGGGGAGAGAGAGAGAGAGAGAGGGAGAGTGAGAGGGAGAGAGGGCGTCCATAACTGAGTGGTTGGCGGGAGGTGATGTGATCATCTCCCCTCTCCCCCCTCTCTCTCTCCCCCCCCTCTCCCTCTCTCTCTCTCCCTCCCTCTCCCACTCTCCCTCTCTCTTTCTCTGTATCTCCCCTCTCTCTCTCTGTCTCTCCCTCTCTATTTCTCCCGCTCTCTCTGTCTCTCCCTTTCTCTCCCTCTGCCTCTCCCTCTCTCTGTTTCTCTCTCTCTCTCTCTCTCTCTCACCCTCGCACGCACTTAAACACAATCTTGTCTCCTTCGCTCTCGATCTCTCTCCGTCTCTATCCAGTACTCTTCATTTTTTTCTCTCTCTCTCATTCACCCTCTCTCCCTCTCAATCTCTCCTGCACACGTAAACACAATCTTGTCTCTCTCTCTGTCTCTCTCTCTCTCTCTCTCTGTCTCTCTCTCTCTCTCTTTCTCTCACTCTCTCTCTCTCTCTCTCTCTTTCTCTGCCTCAGACATTCCTGGCAGCCTGTGGAGTTCAGGCAGGCAGCCAAAGATGTCTGCAGCATGAGAAACAGACAGTCTACCTGGGAGAGAGAGAGGGAGGGAGGGAGGGAGAGAGAGAAGGGGGAGAGAGGGGGGAAGAGAGGGGGGTTGAGAGGGGGAGAGAGAGGGGGGAGAGAGGGGAGAGAGAGGGACAGAGAGAGAGGGGGAGAGAGAGAGGGGGAGAGGGTGAGGGGGGAGAGAGAGAGAGCGAGGGGAGAGAGAGCGAGGGGAGAGAGGGCAGAGAGAGAGAGGGGAGAGAGAGAGGGGAGATAGAGGGGGAGAGAGAGGGGGAGAGAGAGGGGGAGAGTGAGTTTTGCTTCACTCAGGAGTTTAGAGAGGTCAGGGTTATGTATCCTTCACTCTCGAAACATCCACGAGTCAGACTTTGTCGTGGGAGAGAAAGCCAATCGCCGGGAGGAGGTTTTTTTATAATTTTATAGGTTTCTATAAGATCCCTTCTCATATAAATTCTAGTGAATACAAGCCCAGTCTTTTCAATCTCTCCTCATATGACAGGCCCGCCATCCCAGGGATCAATCTCATGAACCTACGCTGCACTGCCTCAATTACAAGGATGTCCTTCCTCAAATTAGGAGACCAAAACTGTACACAATACTCCAGATGTGGTCTTACCAGGGCCCTATACAACTGCAGAAGAACCTCTTTACTCCTACACTGAAATCCTCTCGTTATGAAGGCCAACATGCCATTAGCTTTCTTCACTGCCTGCTGTACCTGCACGCCAACTTTCAGTAACTGGTGTACAAGGACACCCAGGTCTTGCTGCACTTCCCCCTTACCTAACCTGACACCATTGAGATAATAATCTGCCTCCTTGTTTTTGCCGCCAAAGTGGATAACCTCACATTTATCTATATTATACTGCATCTGCCCCACATCTGCCCACTCACTCAATTTGTCCAGGTCACCCTGCAACCTCCTAACCTCCTCTTCACAGTTCACACTGCCACCCAGCTTTGTGTCATCCGCAAACTTGCTATTGACACCATTGAGATAATAATCTGCCTCCTTGTTTTTGCCGCCAAAGAGGATAATCTCACATTTATCTATATTATACTGCATCTGCCACGCATCTGCCCACTCACTCAAACTGTCCAAGTCACCCTGCAACCTCCTAACATCCTCTTCGCAGTTCACACTGCCACCCAGCATCGTGTCATCTGCAAACTTGCTAGTGTTACTTCTCCCATGGCCCAAAATTGCACAAATTCGCATGGCTTTGCCCAGTAACAAATAAAACAAAATAAATAACAAAGTCAATCATATGTTAATTCAAATAGGATCCTGTCAGCACATGCATTACATACCAGTACAAGTTACAATGCAAAAGAAAATCATCACGATCTCGCTCACTCACCGAAGCATCTATCTATTACTAAAACTTTCATCTTGTTTGTTCCCCCGTGTGTTTGTTCCCCCGTGTGTTTGTTCCCCCGTATG
Organism: Rhinoraja longicauda; assembly: GCF_053455715.1. Taxonomy (NCBI): domain Eukaryota; kingdom Metazoa; phylum Chordata; class Chondrichthyes; order Rajiformes; family Arhynchobatidae; genus Rhinoraja; species Rhinoraja longicauda. The sequence continues at coordinate 64,250,375 of NC_135955.1, read as the reverse complement.
AAAGTAAGCATGCAGGTACTGCAGGCAGTGAAGAAAGCTAATAACAAGAGGATTTGAGTGTAGCAGTAAAGAGGTCCTTCTGCAGTTGTACAGGGCCCTGGTGAGACCACACTTGGAGTATTGTGTGCAGTTTTGGTCTCCAAATTCGAGGAAGGACATTCTTGCTATTGAGAGAGTGCAGCGTAGGTTCACAAGGTTAATTCCCGGGATTCCAGTGTACACTGGAATTTAGAAGGATGAGAGGGGATCTTATTGAAACATATAAGATTATTAAGGGATTGGACACGCTAGAGGCAGGAAACATGTTCCCGATGTTGGGGAGTCCAGAACCAGGGGACACACAGTTTAAGAATAAAGGGGAGGCCATTTATAACTGAGGTGAGAAGAAACTTTTTCACCCAGAGAGTTGTGAATTTGTGGAATTCTCTGCCACAGAAGGCACTGGAGGCCAATTCACTGGATGAATTTAAAAGAGAGTTAGATAGAGCTCTAGGGGGGCAGCTGTATCAGGGGGTATGGGGAGAAGGCAGGCACAGGTTACTGATTTTGGATGATCAGCCATGATCACATTGAATGGCGGTGTTGGCTCGAAAGGCCGAATGGCCTACTCCTGCACCTATTGTCTATTATCTATTGTCCATTGTATGTTTTTCCCGTATGTTTGTCCCGTATGTTTGTTTGTGCCATTTTCATCCGGAAATACAGCGGAAATGGTACACGCTTACGCAACCATTTTAGGCCCATCCTACTCACCATTCCCCCACGGTCTCAATAGATCAACTTTTGTTACTTTTTAAAAACAATTTACTTGATAATCTTTAATACATGAGCTTCCCCCCCTCGCCGGGAGGACCATCAGGAGGACTGGCGCCCGTCCAGGCATGCCCTGCACCTGACCTTCCTCCTGTGGTGCAGCGCGGCGGCAGAGGGTCCAACAAGATGGCCTTCGCCGCCCTTCGCCGCCGAGCTGCAGGAGAGGTTTCGGGTCCACAGCTCGCTCTGCCCGCAGCGCTGGCCGCATGGGGACGAGGTGAGTGGCTCCCTCTCCCCTTCCCTGTCCCCCCTCCCCGCCCAGCAACGGGTCCATGGATCATCAGTGGGGGGAGGGTTGCCGGGCTCGCAGGAGAGGCCCGTAGGAGAGACATGGACCCAACAGGGCAACGCCCGTCTAGTAGATATATAAAATTATGAGAGGCACAAATAGGGTGGACAGTCAGAATCCTTCTCCCAGGATAGAAATATCAAATACTAGAGGGCACAGCTTTAAGGCAAGAGGGGCAAGGTTTATAGGAGCAATGCGGGCCACGTGTTTGACACAGTGTGATAGGTACCTGGAGCTGCCAGGAGTGGAGGTTGAGGCAGGTATGACAGTGGCATTTAAGAAGCCTTTGGATGGGCACTTGGATATGCAATGAGTGGTGGGATATGGATTATGTGCAGGCAGATAAGAGTTTGTCGGCATCATATTTGGCATAAACATTGTAGGCAGAAGGTCCTGTTCCAATGTTGTACTGTTCTATGTTCCATGAGAAAATTTACTCTGTGTATGTGACTTAGGCTGTGCAGCATTCTATATGGAATGAAAGGTCACTGAGCCAAAATATTAACTTTGTTCCTCTTTCTCCGGATGCTGCCTTATCCGCTGAGTATATTGAGCATTTTAGAAACATAGAAACATAGAAAATAGGTGCAGGAGGCCATTCGGCCTTTCGAGCCAGCACCGCCATTCATTGTGATCATGGCTGATCGTCCCCAATCAATACCCTGTGCCTGCCTTCTCCCCATATCCCTTGATTCCACTAGCCCCTAGAGCTCTATCTAACTCTCTCTTAAATCCATCCAGTGATTTGGCTTCCACAGCCCTCTGAGGCAGAGAATTCCACAAATTCACAACTCACAAAAGTTTTTCTCACCTCAGTTTTAAATGGCCTCCCCTTTATTCTAAGACTGTGGCCCCTGGTTCTGGACTCCCCCAACATTGGGAACATTTTTCCTGCATCTAGCTTGTCCAGTCCTTTTATAATTTTATACGTTTCTATAAGATCCCCTCTCATCCTTCTAAACTCCAGTGAATATAAGCCTAGTCTTTTCAATCTTTCCTCATATGTCAGTCCTGCCATCCCAGGGATCAATCCCGTGAACCTACGCTGCACTGCCTCAATTACAAGGATGTCCTTCCTCAAATTAGGAGACCAAAACTGTACACAATACTCCAGATGTGGTCTTACCAGGGCCCTATACAACTGCAGAAGAACCTCTTTACTCCTATACTGAAATCCTCTTGTTATGAAGGCCAACATTCCATTAGCTTTCTTCACTGCCCCTTAATTAAGTAACTGCGAAAAGAATCATAGGGCCTGGGTGAGAGTATTTGTTGCAGGGCCGCAAGGAAAATAAAGGGTGGGCGAATGTAACTGATGAGACTGTTCTGCTGGAAATGGGCCGAATTGTTCCCTTTTGTGACTTTTAACCTCACAAGTGATGCACATAAAATTAATTATATTACAAAGTTGAAATTTAGATCGCTGGACAGATCTTGGAACACTCCTGTTCAACCATGCCAGGTCTTAAGATTGTTGTAGTGAGCAGTGCCTGTGGCCCATGAAACAAGGAACCAGTTGAGAAACAATGTGCAGAAAGAAACTGCAGATGCTGGTTTATACCAAAGATAGGCACAAAGTGCTGGAGTAACTCAGCAGGTCCGGCAGCATCTTTGCAGAAAAAGGATGGGTGACGTTTCGGGTCGGGAGTTTTATTATTCACCTAAAGTCTTTGCTCAACAATATAATTTCAAGAATCATTGTGCTAATCGATGCAATTGATTATTTAATTAGGTAGACACAAGCAACCTGTAGACTTTTTGCATTGAACACAGTGATGCAATAACTCAGCAGGACAGGGGCTACACCTCTGAAGGACATGGAAGCTTTGAATCGGGACGCTTAATTAGAAGTCTTCTGCCTGTACAAGATAATAGTCTTGAAATTACCTGGGTTCCTTATTGTTATTTCCACTGGGTTTATTGAAGGTATCACAAAATGCTGGAGTAACTCAGCAGGTCAGGTAGCATCTCAGGAGAGAAGGAATGTGTGACGTTTCGGGTCGAGACCCTTCTTCGGACAGAAAAAATACTGCTCCACTGGGTTTATTGACATCTCAAGGCAAATGAAGTTCTATAATTTGCTGCCAATTGTGTTAATCTGCCTCATACATCAAGAATATCAGGAGAATTTATGTTATCTGTCAGTTCATTCTTCATGCAACGAAGGTGTAGTCCGTGGTCTCCGTGCTACAAAAGTGGAGTGTAGCTTATCCAATGTTTCTCCTTGTTAAGAACAAACATAAAGTAAATTAGTCGTCACAAACTCTGAGATATATGGCACCAACCTAAAAATGTCACCATCATCTGCATAAGTACTTGATTTTAGAAACTCTTTCTCAAACTAGCACAAACAGCATCATTGCAGAACCAGGAAAGAATTTGGGGAAATACACCGTATATTGTCCTGTTCAGATTGCATCGAGGGCTGACTCTAAGGAGATGAGTAAAGGCAGCAAGAACAAAACACTTCTGATTTAGGGTTTGTTAGGGGCCACAGTTTAAGAATAAAGGGTAGGCCATTTAGAACAGAGATGAGGAAAAACTTTTTTAGTCAGAGAGTTGTGAATCTGTGGAATTCTCTGCCTCAGAGGGCAGTGGAGGCCAATTCTCTGAATACATTCAAGAGAGAGCTAGATAGAGCTCTTAAGGATAGCGGAGTCAGGGGGTATGGGGAGAAAGCAGGAATGGGGTACTGATTGAGAATGATCAGCCATGATCACATTGAATGGCGGTGCTGGCTCGAAGGGCCGAATGGCCTACTCCTGCACCTATTGTCTATTGACTCAGCTCCACATTCTGGAGGTGAGAGGTGGAATGTTTAATGGAGATATGGGGAGGGCAAGTTTTTTTTCACAGCGAATAGACGAGGCCTGGAATGTATTGCCAGAGGTGGTGGTGGATGCAGATAGGACAGTGGCGTTTAAGATACCTTTAGATAGGCACATAGAAGTGCAGGGAATAGAATGATGTACAGGCAGATCAGATGAGTTTAAGTTGACATCATGTTTGGCCTGTTCCTGTGCTGTACTGTTCTGTGTTCTATGTTGAATACGTTTATTACTGGTCCCCTGAGAGTTCACCTGAAATGAAACTTTGGCACCACAGGCAACATATCATATCATATCATATATATACAGCCGGAAACAGGCCTTTTCGGCCCTCCAAGTCCGTGCCGCCCAGCGATCCCCGTACATTAACACTATCCTACACCCACTAGGGACAATTTTTACATTTACCCAGCCAATTAACCTACATACCTGTAGGTCTTTGGAGTGTGGGAGGAAACCTAAGATCTCGGAGAAAACCCACGCAGGTCACGGGGAGAACGTACAAACTCCTTACAGTGCAGCACCCGTAGTCAGGATCGAACCTGAGTCTCCGGCGCTGCATTCGCTGTAAAGCAGCAAATCTACCGCTGCACTACCGTGCCACTACCAATCCTTCAGGCAGCATTGTCACGTGTGCACTACAGGAAGACTGTCCCTTCTATCGGCTCCAGACAACTGCTTGAAGTTGGCCTATTCTGGGCAATTGCTTCTGCTGGGTCATTTAGAAAATCAATGTAGATTCAAAGCAAAAGAAAGCAGCCTTCCAACGGCCACACTAGCGTCACACCACAGGACAACGTGATTTTGAACGTCGAGACTACAATCAATGATTGGGAAAGGCACCAATGTTTATTACTTTACTGGAATAGGTGATGATTTCAGTGATTATATATTTTGATGGTGTGGCAAATTGGATTAGTAAATATGTAGATGATACTAAGATAGGTGGTGTAGTTAATAATGAAGTAGAGTTTCAAAGTCTACAGAGAGACTTGGGCCTTTTGGAAGGGTGGGCTGAAAGATGGCAGATGGAGTTTAATGCTGATAAGTGTGAGGTGCTGCATTTTGGTAGGACAAATCAAAATAGGACGTACAGGGTAAATGGTAGGGAATTGAGGAATGCAGTGGAACAGAGGGATCTGGGAATAACTGTGCATTGTTCCCTGAAGGTGGAATCTCATGTGGATAGGGTGGTGAAGAAGGCGTTTGGTATGCTTGCCTTTATAAATCAGAGCATCGAATATAGAAGTTGGGATGTAATGTTAAAATTGTACAGGGCATTGGTGAGGCCGAATCTGGAGTATGGTGTGCAGTTCTGGTCGCCAAATTATGGGTAGGATGTCGACAAAATGGAGAGGGTACAGAGGAGATTTACTAGAATGTTGCCTGGGTTTCAGCACTTAAGCTACAGAGAGAGGTTGAACAGGTTGGGTCTTTATTCTTTGGAGCGTAGAAGGTTGAGGGGGGACTTGATAGAGGTTTTTTAAATTTTAAGAGGGACGGACAGAGTTGACGTGGGTAAGCTTTTCCCTTTGAGAGTGGGGAAGATTCCAACAAGGGGACATAGCTTCAGAATTGAGGGACAAAAGTTTAGGGGTAACATGAGGGGTAACTTCTTTACTCAGAGGGTGGTGGCTGTATGGAATGGGCTTCTGGTGGAGGTGGTGGAGGCAGGCTCGATTTTATTATTTAAGAGTAAATTGGATAGGTATATGGATAAGAGGGGATTAGAGCAGGTAGATGAGACTAGGTCAGAGAGAGTGGTCGGCGTGGACTTGTAGTGCCGAACGGGCCTGTTTCCGTGCTGTAGTTGTTATATGGTTATATGGTTAAACTGCAGATGCTGGTTTACATCGAAGATAGACACGAAATGCTGGAGTAACTCAGCAGGACATATGGTATCTCTGGAGAAGGAATGGGTGACATTTTGGGTCCAGACCCTTCTTTAGTCTGAAGATGAACCTTGACCCAAAATGTCACCATTCCTTCTCCAGAGATACTGTATGTCCCGCTGAGTTACTCTGGCATTTTGTGCCTATCTTATTGTTATCAATTGATATGAACCATCAAAAGCATTTTCATTCACTACAATAAAAAACCTAATAATGCATGGATAATTCTCACTGGTGAATTATTGCTACACCATTAGGAATATCATTGGCATCATTGCTCTTCTGCAATGCATCTCTTGGAAATATTGCTCACACTATGCCTGGCATGGGAATGCGCTCAAACTAAACTATGATTGCACTCACCAAACTGAGTGGTGTTTTCTCCCTGTACAACAGAGCACTATTGCAGCAGATCACATGACAGTGAAATATTTAAGAATAAATATCTCACTTGCCATGTTGTCTTGTGATTAAATGCATCTGATATCCGATGCAAGGTTAATTATTAATTCACAATTCATTTCCCAGTGTGCTTTGCTCTTACAATGTTCATCACTGCCATTTATGTAGGAGGGACTTGTGTGAGATGGAGAGAAATTTGAGGGAGGCTACATACCTGATCCATGTTTCTCATGAAGGTAGACACAAAATGCTGAAGTAACTCAATGGGAGGGGCAGCATCTCTGGAGAGAAGGAATGGGTAACGTTTCGGGTCGAGATCCTTCCCACTCTCTAGAACATGCCCCCTTTCCCAGGCCCTTGGCTTAGTGAGAAATGTTGACTTGTGCAGGAAAGCATTGTGTTGCATTGATCAGAATCAAAGGAATAAATACTGGGAGAACTCAACCAGTCAAATAGCATCTGTGGTAAGAGAAATCAGTTAACTTTTTAGGTTAATGACCCTTACTCAGGGTTGCGGGTGAGGTGGAGTGGGGGGGGAGGGGGGTCATTGTCCTGAGACATGGACTGGGTACTTTTTCCAGGGATGTTGTTTTACTTACTGAGTTCTTGCAGCATTTTGGCTTTTGTTTCATTTGTTTTCCATTTGTCTGCCGATCAGAACCCTTTGTTGTAAGCTGATTGAAAAGTGGTCTACCTACTGCTGTGCTCCATGTTGTGCTCCATGGTGTCCCTTAGAATGGTCAATTTGTGTGATGGCTAAAAAATACATCTCATATGGAGCCTCAGGAATGTTATATCATTGCTGAATCATGATGTGTTTCAATGCCTTGAATTGTTAGCCCCTCAAAACATCTTACTTCTTTAAATGGCAATCCTATCATTTATTGTTTAGTGCATTGATCTATTCTGCTCTGACTATACTGCTGAATAGCCCACCGTTGTTGAGTAGCTCTCCAAACTGTTCAAAATCTTGACTAACATTTAGACTTGCAGAGCAGAGCTGATCCATGGAAAGTGTACATCAACATCTTCTACAACTGCGACATGACCTCCCAATTTCTATACTCAATACTCTGACTGATGAAGGCAAAAATGCCAAGGTATGTGGGTATGATACGTACCCATATCGTTATTCTGAGGAATGTTAGAGTTCAGTCGCACTTTTCTTTAAAGTAAACATTTGCTCATGAAAGTGTAAAAATTAGTGGATGGAAACTTTGTTCAAAGCTTTTTAAGCAATGTGTTAGTGTCAGGAAATACTGATCATTGGACAAAGCAATAACATTTATGATGTTTATGGTAAATGTAATATTCTAATAATGCAGAGTGGTCTTGTTCAGCAAGATGACACAAATTATTATGTGTGATTGGACGCACTACATTGATTATGGGTCAAATTTGCTGGTGTTAAAATTCAGGTGTCGAAAGAGTCTTTTGTCTGATTTGAAGTCAATGATTTTGCAGGCTGCCTGGGAAAAGTGTGTTTCCATCAGGGAGTCTGTAGTTGTCAAGTATCATACAAAGTTGCTGTCATACCCAGACTAAGTCATAGAGTGTCATAGAGTGATACAGTATGGAAACAGGCCCTTTGGCCCAACTTGCCCACACCGGCCAACAATGTCCCAGCTACAATAGTCCCACTTGCCTGCGCACAGAGAGAGTATGTTCTTGTCTCCTTGGAGGTTAGTGAGTAGCTTTCAATGTGAGGGGAGACTTGAGAAACTAAGCTCATCAGAAGAGAAATTAGGTCTCCTATCTTTCATTCTAAATATTTTTGCTTTGAATTCCTCCCCAGGACATGAATGTACAATGCAGATTAATATTTCAGTACTTGAAGCCATGCTGGTCTGAAGGATCAGAGTTTCAAAGTGTAGTTCTGATGTTCAAAGCTGTCAATTTAACTTCCAACAATGTCAAAGTAACATCTCAGTACACACTGTAAACAAAGCCTTTCGCAGAATAAGACAAGAGAACGCAGCTGCAATGTCAGCACTTTGTGGCATATATTAACTTATTGCTTTCTGCCTCTTCAGTTGCCATTGCTTTTGCCTTGATTTCACCATCAAATTCTAGTAAGTCCAGGAAACCCATGAGCCCACTGTTTAATTGTTCAATCCAGATTAACAATGTTGCATTTAACCAATTGACATTAAAGTTTATGACTCACTCTTACTGGCAGCGGTGACACTCACATCCATTCTAATGAAATGCTTTGACGGGTTAGTCATGACGCATATTATCTCCCTTCTTAATGAGGATCTTGACCCACTCCAATTCATCTATCGCCACAAAGCGATCTTGCTGGCTCTCCGCTCTGCGCTGGGCCACTTGGACAATAAGAACACATGCATCTGGCTGTTGTCTATTGACTACAGCTCAGCATTCAACACCATCATCTCCTTATCATCAAACTCAGAGAACTGGCTCTCTACTTGTTCCTCTGCAATTGGGTCCTCAACTTCCTCATTGGCAAATCTCAATCAGCATGAATTGACAACAACACTACAGGTTGAATTCTTGAGTGTGATGGAATACACTCTATTTTGATGGACAGATTTAGTGTTAACATGCCTTAAGAAGTTTGAGGACCACGCAGGACAAAACAATCTGATTGGTGCCCTGTGCAGGAAAGAACTGCAGATGCTGGTTTAAACCGAAGATAGACACAAAATGCTGAAGAAACTCAGCGGGACAGGCAGCATCTCTGGAGAAAAGGAATGGGTGACATTTCGGGTCGAGACCCTTCTTCAGACAGTGGTGATTGGTGTCCTATCAAATACCCCAAAAGTGCATTCCCTCTACCACCAGCTTATAGTGGCTGCAATGTGCAGCATCTTTCAGACCTATAGTCTCTACCATCTTCAAGACCAAAGGCTGCAGACACATGTGAATGTCACATCCAGGTTACAACTAATTGAGCAGCTAATAAAAAGAAGGCAGAGTGTAGCAGAGCGGCCATTTGGGAGCGGCCATGTTGGGAGAGTGGCTGTGTGTCAGGAAAGTACAGTGTGGAGGGCAAATGCATGTCTTTGGCTTGGGGTGCCATCGGCGAGGAGGCTGCGGTGAGAAGGCTAATGCAGAGGCGGATATGAGAATAAGGTAGAGTCTGCACTTGTATGTGAGTCTTGTGATTTTGTTTTTCTTTCTTTGTTCGGTGCAGTCAAGTCAAGTCAAGTCAATTTTATTTGTATAGCACATTTAAAAACAACCCACGTTGACCAAAGTGGTGATGACAGGTAAATTGGTGCAATGTCCTCCTGTGGGAAGTCAGGGATGTCCCTGATGACATATAATATAAGAAAATAACTGCAGATGCTGGTACAAATTGATTTATTCACAAAATGCTGGAGTAACTCAGCAGGTCAGGCAGCATCTCAGGAGAGAAGGAATGGGTGACGTCACCCATTCCTTCTCTCCCGAGATGCTGCCTGGCCTGCTGAGTTACTCCAGCATTTTGTGAATATGTCCCTGATGACTACATCTGTGGGAATTGTGTCCAGGTGCAGTTCCTTAAAAACTGCATTAGGGAACTGGGGCTGCAGCTGGATGACCTCAGGACCCTCCGGGAGAATGAGAGCTTCTTAGAGAAGACGAATAGTGAGGTGGTCACGCCCAGGGTCCAGGAAGACAGAAGGTGGGTGACCACGAGGAAGGGAAATAGACAGGGAGTGCAGGTGATCCCTGTGGCTAACCCCGTTCATAACAGGGACACCCTTTTACATGCTGTTCGAGGGGATGACAGGTCATGGTTGAGCAGCAGTACCAGGCAAGGCTGTGACACTGAGCCTAGCTCTAAGCGTAGATACTTAGCCAAGGTTAAATAAAAAAATCATGCTTATGTATAGGATCTTTCAAACTGTGGTCATGGATGACATTAGAATTTGCAATTCGTGAACATAACCTGTGACAGAGGTTCAGGAGAACAACTTTACTTTTCCTGTTGTTTAAATGGTGTTGATCTTTAATTTGTTCATTTAATGCTAGATTTTGGATGAGATGTGTTGTAGGATTGAGAAAGGTGTTGGATGATGTCAGCAAACATGTGAAATCTAATGCTATGTTTTTGAAGCACCACCAAGGAACATCATGGAAATAAGAAACAGGAGGAGGCGAATGAGTATAATGTCAGGCAGAGCCATAGTGGTAGGTGACTCTTTAGTTAGGGGCACAGACGGGAGATTCTGTGGCAGCAGTCAAGACTCCAGGATGGGAATTAGAAGAGTTAAAATGCCAGGAGATTGCAGGCAGCTCAAAGATGAATAAGGTTGTCAAAGTATGGGGATTTTAATATTCACTGGGACAGTCATAGCCTGCCCAACCAAAGATTTAATAGGAATCAGAGGGGCATCTTTTCCACACTGAGGATGGTGGGTATATGGAATGAGCTGCCCAATGAGTTGTTGAGGCAGAAATGATAACAATATTTAAAAGACATTTGGACAGGTACATGGATAGGAAAGGTTTTGAGGGATATGGGCCAGACGCAAGCAGATGGGACTAGTGTAGGTGGGGCACCTTGGTCGGCATGGGGTATGTTGAGCCGAAGGGCCTATTTCCGTACTATATGACAGTATGACTCCCTGACTATGATCTCATCCCTATTTGGAAATATAAAACTGGCCCTAAGTTAGCCGTCTTTTGTCTCTTTGATAATTGACTTGAGGGATATGATCCTGTTGGCCACATTCTGAAGTTTATTTCCATTTAACATTTCAGGGAAGCATTGGCAGTGATTTTGTGCTGAACTAGCAGTCTCCGAGCAATTTTTTTCCTGGTTGTCAAGGGTTATAGTTACGTTGTTATGCAAAATTTTGCCCCTGAAATCCATTCTACACTGTCGGAAGATGTACCTTTTCACACCCACTGACATTAGTATAGGAAGGAATTTTCAATTACACTGGAATCCCAGTTGAATTCAAATGTGTATGAACCCAGCCCATCATGAGAACATTTGATATTTTTTCCTCTTTGTGATAATTTAGATAATTTAGGATGAGATTTAATCTTATAGAGGTGTATAAAATCATGCGAGGAATAGATCGGGTAGATGCACAGTCTCTTGCCCGGGGTAGGTGAATCGAGGAGCAGAGGACATAGGTTTAAAATGAAGGGGAAAAGATTTAATAGGAATCTGAGGGGTAACTTTTCAGCTTTTTCACACAAAGGATGGTGGGTATATGGAACAAGCTGACAAAGGACTTAGTTGAGGCTGGGTCTATCCCAACATTTAAGAATGGATAGGACAGGTTTGGAGGGATATCAACCAAACGCCAGCAGGTGGGACTAGTGTAGCTGGGACATGTTGGCTGGTGCGGGCAAGTTGGGCCGAAGGGCCTGTTTTCACATTGTATCACTCTATGACTCTATGACTCTATGACTAGGCTTGAGTAACATTTGAGGTTCAGAACATTCCATTCTAGCCTGATCAGATGGAAGTCACTATATCCTATCTGAGATTATAAACAGGAATCCTGGCAGATTTTGCACTCAGAGGTTTTGTCAGTTCTATCATATTCACTGCTGGCCTGGTTACATTTTCACACACTGAGGAATTAACTCTGGTACTTTTTGAACAGTCAGCACAGAAGCAATCAGAGAAGCTACAAAATATTTCTAATTTCTCTTTAGTAGATTAGGTAAACACACTTGCACTTCAGAGAGAGATAAGAGACAACAATCTTCCGATATGAATAATTTATGTTCTTGTGTTTTGGCATTCACTGCACCAGCATATTTTTTAATACTGAGAGAAAAAAAACATGAGTGGAAGGAAAATCAGCCCACACATTTCACAGATGTACATACAGTATATTTAAATCTGGATAAATTATGCTCCAAGCACATTCACCTGTCTGTTTACATAACAGCTATATATTTTATTTAGTAAAAATATAATCACTTTGAAGGATTCACAATCTATAGATGACAACAACTTTCACACAAGATTAACCAGACTTTATTTCTGTTTGTTCTGAAATAATATTAAACTGCAGGGCATTTCTTCCATTTTCCAATGTAGTTCTCTGATTTCAATTTAAACAGGAAGCCCAAATTCTTCTGTGGCATTACAGATTTCGTTTGAATAAAGGACTACATTTTTCTTCAGTTATATGACACTTTCTGGAATGACTGAGTTTTTCCAATCACTGTCATGACACAGTCATCTAATTGTTGCCTGTCTCTGAACAAGATTTCCCATAAATCTCAGTCACAACACATCCACAATTTTCTGGATCTCACAGAGTTGGAAGAAAGTGGGCAGAGTTTGACTAAAGGTCATCTCCCAAACATTAAGGAATGCTGATGTTACAAGCTTCTGTCCCCCTCTCAAAAAATAACAAGACACCGTAACAAATGTTACAATCATATGCTAGCGTTCAATTTTTTTTTAAAGATAGAAACGCTGTACATTTATTTAATGAGCAAAAGCTGTTTTAACTTGAAGCATTAGCATAACATGCAGAGGCAGAGGCAAATCCATCACGAAGCAGTGCACGCAAGCAAAAGAAATCACAAGCAGAGTTTGAGAGCAAGATCAAGTCACCACGGAGACTTGAGGGAGCATTCCCAATACGTGGTTAAGGAATGCTCCTCTAATTTTAGAATCAGTGAGGAGGAAGTAAAAGGAACAAAGTGAAGTGTGGTGGTTACTGTCCCACAACAAGAATAAAGATTCTTGAATAAAGATTGCATTGGTGATCAAATTAAGTCAGCAGGCCAAGATGTTGAAATCCTCATGAGGCTGCCTGTTTGCTGCAGGTAGCCCTAACACTGCCTCAAACCCAGGAGATGAAGTGGTGACTGGCAAACACACAGGAATGCAGGGGAAAGGGTAGGATACTGTGAGTCTCCTCTCACCACAGTTTCCTGCAACAGGCATGATCAAAATCAGGTCTATATCATCATCTGAAACCAAAGGCTTAAAAGGGTGGAAGATGAATCCAAGTACATAAATATCATCCAATGGGAAACTTGCATCTTCAATAAAAAACCATATCTAGGCAAAGGAATGAGCAAACATTGTGTATATGCACTATGCTTTTGTAAAGACCTAAATAAGTGGAGTGAATTATTTATGCAATGGTTGGGTGAGTGGATGTGTCTTGCTGTGAACAATAGGAACTGCTGTTTGCTGAAACTATTGTCTCAAATGTGTTACAAGCTCCAACCCGGATCTTAATGTCACAGAACAATGCAATTTTATTCATTTGAGTAACACATTGATTATTGTGTGTTTTTAGTAAAATTATTGTGGTGTATTATGATAAGAATTGACGAGTGAGACAGGTTAGCATACAACATATGGCTGCTTTACTTCAACACCACCAGAGAGTGTTATCAGGTATCCCACAATGCTTTATACCCGGAACTACGGCAAGGCTCAGCTGCCAAAACACAAATACTCAAAATGGTAAATACACCACATTACCCCCTTTTTAAAATGAAGGTAATCTTAAATAACTGAAATTAGCAAGTGCCTTATTACTAACAATAACCATTCCCAAAATTACTACTATGCAAAGTTACTTGTTATCACTAGAGACCCTCTTGTAGTTTTAACAAGTCTCAGTCCATCTGTGTGTTCATATTAATGAAAACAACTTAAACAACTAAACAGTCCTTCATGCCGAACATTTCCCCTTTTAAAAAAAAAAAGAAGCTTAAGGGACATAGCGGTCTGGAGGCTTCCTGACCCTTGATGATCGGCGTGGACTCAGCGGCGCAGCAGCTGCAGCTGTACGGTCCACAGTCCCTGGCTCGCTGCATGATGACATGTCCTCCGGCTGTGCGGGTTGGCTCGGTGCAGAAGTGTCAGTGGTTGAGTTTTCAGTGTCCTGATCCAGTCCATCTCCCATGACTCTGAATCTCAGCTGATCTCCATGTCTCCTGTAGGTGATGTCGGTGTCTCCTCCTTGTACTTTGTAAGACACCGGTCCTGTTTGATCCACTATGACTCCAGGAATCCATTTGCGTCCTCCCCCAGCCGTATTGTATAAATACACTGGGTCATCCACTGAGAAACACCTGTCTGCTGCACGGAGGTCATGGTGAAACTTCTGCTTGTACTGTTTTTTACGAACAGCGGCTGCTGTGTCCGGACGGATGAAATCCAGACGGGTGCGCACGTGTCTGTTCAGAAACAGGTCAGCAGGTGACTGACCAGTAGTGCAGTTTGGTGTGGTGCGATACTGCATCAAAAAGATGGAGACCCTGTCCTCCACATCCATTGCGGTGTGTGTCATCTTTTTCATTCCACCCTTGAATGACTGAACGTACCGTTCTGCCAGGCCATTCGAGGCAGGGTGACCAGGAGCACTTGTAGAATGAAGGATTCCATTCTGCTGCATGAAGTTTTTAAACTCCTCTGACGTGAACTGCGTTCCATTATCCGTGACAATGTGCTCCGGCAATCCATAAGCTGCGAACAGTCTTCTCAGTCGTGTGATAGTGGCTTGTGATGTGATGCTAGACATTTTAAACACCTCCAACCACTTGGAGTAAGCATCCACCACCAACATGAAAGTGTGTCCCAAAAATGGACCAGCAAAGTCTATGTGTAGTCTTTTCCAGCTCTGGCCAGGAAATTCCCATGGATGCAAAGGCACCTGACGAGGCATCCTTTGCTCCAATTGACATGACTCACATGCTCTGCAAACTTGCTCTACCTCTGCATCAACTTTAGGCCACCATACGTACTTGTGTGTTAGTGCTTTCATTTTCACAATTCCTGGATGGCCAGAATGCAGCTCCTTTAAAACAGTTTTTCTCAACTTTTCAGGAATCACCACTCTGGTGCCCCACAGGACACATCCTCGCTCTATTGAAAGTTCACATCTACGCGTGTGGAAAGCTTTCAGAGTCTCATCCACTTCAGCAGGCCAGCCATCCATGACAAATTTCAGCACCTTTGACAACACGTTGTCTGTGCGTGTTGCACGTGCCACTTGGTCTGCGTTCAGTGGAGCCTGCTCAAGATGTTCAGTTAACAGTGTGTATACGCTGTCAGTGATGGCTGTGGTCCCTGCGTCGTTTGTGTCAGGCAGCGGAACTCTTGAGAGGCCATCTGCATTACCATGTTTCCCTGAGGCACAGTACTCAATGTGATAATCATAGGCAGAGAGAATTATTGCCCATCTTTGGATTCGAGCTGCAGCCATGGTAGGCAGGCTTTTGTGTTCTCCAAACAGTGTTAGCAGGGGTTTGTGATCAGTCACAAGTTTGAATTTCCTCCCCCACAGGTATTGGTGAAACTTCTTTACACCAAAAATGAGCGCCAGTCCCTCTTTCTCAATCTGAGAATATTTCTTCTCAGCAGGGGATAATGTGCGTGATGAGAAGGCGATGGGGCGCTCCTCCCCTGTAGGCATTTTGTGTTGTATGACAGCTCCAATGCCATACGCTGAGGAGTCACAGGCCAGAGTGAGAGGAAGCTTTTGGTCATAGTGCACCAGGATCTTGTCACTTGTGAGCAGCGATTTGCACTTGTCAAAAGCTTTCTGCTCTCGACTTTTCCACTCCCACGACACCTGGTCTTTCAGCAACCTGTACAGGGAAGCAAGCACGGTGCTTTGGTTGGGCATGAACCGTCCATAATAATTCACTAGTCCCAAGAAAGCTCTCAGCTCTTTCACACAGGTGGGGGCTGGTGCATCCTTTATTGCTCTGACTTTCTCCGGTGATGGCTGAATGCCCTGGCTGTTTAACACATGACCCAAGTATTCGATTTGTTTCTTTCCAAACTCACACTTTGAGTCCCTGACTCTCAGTCCGCTCTCCTGCAGTCTCTGTAGCACTTTATGCAGGTTTTGCAGATGCTCTCGTTCAGTTTTTCCTGTGATGAGGAGATCATCCAGATACACCACTACATTCAGATCTTTCATGAGGTTCTCCATGATTCTTTGGAAGATGGAGGGTGCTGCGCTCACACCAAAAGCCAGTCTGTTATAGACAAATAAGCCTCGGTGTGTGTTAATGGTCAACAGTTTTTTTGATTCTTCCTCCAGAAGTACCTGCTGGTACGCTGAGGCGAGGTCAATCTTTGAAAACACCTTTCCTCCACTGAGGGTTGCCATCAACTCCTCTATCCGTGGCAAGGGATAAGTCTCTGTAGTGGCAGCTTGGTTTACAGTGAGTTTGTAATCTCCACACAGACGAATGGTATGGTCCTTTTTTTCAACCGGAACAACGGGTGCTGCCCATTCACTATGTTTGACTGGAGTAATTATGTTGGCCTTTTCCAGTCGGTCCAATTCAGCCTCCACTCGTGCTTT
The DNA here is from genome assembly GCF_053455715.1 of Rhinoraja longicauda. Taxonomy (NCBI): domain Eukaryota; kingdom Metazoa; phylum Chordata; class Chondrichthyes; order Rajiformes; family Arhynchobatidae; genus Rhinoraja; species Rhinoraja longicauda. The sequence continues at coordinate 64,233,880 of NC_135955.1, read as the reverse complement.
CATGGCAAATGGCAGTGGGCGGCTTTTGCAAAACTTTGGGCGGGCCCCTGGTTCCACCAGAATTGTTGCTTTGACATCACGCAGAGTGCCAAGTTCATCTTTAAACACTTCAGCGTGTAACTCCAGTACATCCTGTATTGATGTCAGGTGAGGCATCTCCTTAATATGCTTTATGTCTTCCTGATGAGACTTGTCACTGGCATGTTTAATTTCTTTCCAGTTTAAGGTGAGCTTTTTTAACCAGTTCCTTCCACACAAAGCTGGTCCTGCTCCCTTTACCACAATCATTGGTAGCTGCTCACTCTGACTCTCATATTTGACAGTGGCTTCAAACTGTCCCAACACAGGAATAACCTCCCCTGTGTATGTCTTCAATGTGACTTCAGCAAGCCTTAGTGGTTGCTTTAAAAAGGTGGTCTGAAACAACTCCTCTGAGATAATGCTCACGGCAGCTCCGGTGTCAATTTCTAGTTTGACTTCTTTGCCATTAACCACAAAACATGCCCGGTATGCTTGTTTACAGTTGTTGCCATTTACTAATGAAAACATTGGCAACACTATTTCCTCTGCCTCCACATACTTTGTGTTTTTATCAGTCTGTCGTTTATATCTGCTCTGTGTCGGTGCCGCCGCCACTTTTCCTCTGCATGCCCTTTTAATATGCCCGGTTTTACCACAGTTGTAAAACTTTGCATCTTTAAAGCGACACACCTGTGGGCTGTGATTTTTGCCGTTACATCTGTGGCAGTTCCTCCCCGTTTGCTTAACCGTGTGCGCATCCACTTTATGCACTTGGTTCGGACGCACCTCGTGTCCCCGCAGCTGCTGCGTGTCTCTCTCCGCAGTCTCCATGCTGAGGGCGATTTCAAATGCCCGTGCAAAAGTCAGGTTGGACTCCGACAACAGCCGTCGCTGGCTTGCCTCATTACAAATCCCACTGACAAAACGGTCTCGAAGCGTCTCGTTCAACGTCGCTCCAAACTCACAGTTAACTGCACACTGTTTCAGCTCCGCAACGTAACTGGTCACAGATTCATCCGCCCGCTGGTTGCATCGGTTAAAGCGGAATCTCTCCGCAATAAGCAACGGCTTGGGTTCAAAATGAGTCTTTAAAATGTTCACAATGTCATCGTAGGACTTATCTTTTGGCTTCAGCGGCTGCACCAGGTTCCTTAACAGACCATATGTAGATGCTCCCATCACACTTAACAGAGTAGCTACTTGCTTCTCCACTGCAATGTCGTTAGCCTCAAAAAACTGCTCTAAACGTTCCACATACGCCGACCAAGACTCTGTCTTCGGGGCGAACTCCCCTATGGAACCTATGATAGGCATTTTCTGCTTGTTTTATCCTCGTCGCCAACTTTAACTGTGGTGTATTATGATAAGAATTGACGAGTGAGACAGGTTAGCATACAACATATGGCTGCTTTACTTCAACACCACCAGAGAGTGTTATCAGGTATCCCACAATGCTTTATACCCGGAACTACGGCAAGGCTCAGCTGCCAAAACACAAATACTCAAAATGGTAAATACACCACAATTATCATTTGCACAAAGTAGACAGGATCATGTAACCGTGGGTGGTAGAATACATTGTGGAGGCCATGAACAATGTATACGTTCGACCTTTGTATACAGTCCATTCGGAAAGTATTCATACCCCTTCACTTTTTCCACATTTTGCTATGTTACAGCCTTATTTTAAAATGGATTAAATTATTTTTTTTATATCATCATCTACACATAACACCCCATAATAAAAAAGTGAAAACAGGTGTTTAGAAATTTTTACAAAGTAATTAAAAATAAATAACTGAAATATCACATTTACATAAGTATTCAGACCCTTTGCTATGACACTCAAAATTGAGCTTTTGTTCATCCTGTTTCCATTGATTATCCTTGAGATGTTTCTACGACTTGATTGGAGTCCACCAGTGGTAAATTAAATTGATTGGACATGATTTGGAAAGACATACACCTGTCTATATAAGGTCCCACAATTGACAGTGCATGTCAGAGCAAAAACCAAGTCATGAAAACAAAGGAATTAGACAATAGACAATAGACAATAGGTGCAGGAGTAGGCCATTCAGCCCTTCGAGCCAGCACCGCCATTCAATGCGATCATGGCTGATCACTCTCAATCAGTACCCCGTTCCTGCCTTCTCCCCATACCCCCACACTCCGCTATCCTTAAGAGCTCTATCCAGCTCTCTCTTGAAAGCATCCAACGAACTGGCCTCCACTGCCTTCTGAGGCAGAGAATTCCACACCTTCACCACTCTCTGACTGAAAAAGTTCTTCCTCTGTAGACCTCTGAGGCACAGATCTGGGGAAGAGACACAGATCTGGGGAGGGTATAGAACAATTTCTGCAGCATTGCAGGTCCCGAAGAGCACAATGACCTCTGTCATTCTTAAATGGAAGAACTTTGGAACCACCAGGACTCTTCATACAGCTGGCCGTCTGGCCAAACTGAGCAATCGGGGGAGAAGGACCTTGGTCAGGGAGGTGAACAAAAACCCGATGGTCACTCTGACAGAGCTCCAGAGTTTCTCTGTGAAGACGGGAGAACCTTCCAGAAGGACAACTATATCTGCAACACTCCACCAATCAGGCCTTTATGGTACAGTGGCCAGACAGAAGCCACTCCTCAGTAAAAGGCACATGACAGCCCACTTGGAGTTTGTCAAAAGGCACCTAAAGGACTCTCAGACCATGAGAAACAAGATTCTCTGGTCTGATGAAACCAAGATTTAACTTTTTGGCCTGAATGCCAAGCGGTACCGCTCATCACCTGGCCAATACCATACCTACGGTGAAGCATGCTGGTGGCAACATCATGCTGTGGATATTTAAACGGCAGGAACTGGGAGACTAGTCAGGATCAAGGGAAAGATGAACGGAGCAAAGTACAGAGAGATCCTTGATGAAAACCTGCTCCAGAGCGTTCTGGACCTCAGACTGGGGCGGAGGTTCACCTTCCAACAGGACAACGACCCTAAGCACACAGCCAAGTCAACGCAGGAGTGGTTTTGTGACAAATCTGTGAATGTCCTTGAGTGGCCCAGCTAGAGCCCAGACTTGAACCCGATCGAACATCTCTGGAGGGACCTGAAAACAGCTGTGCATCAATGCTCCCCATCCAACCTGACAGAGATTGAAAGGATCTGCAGAGAAGAATGGGAGAAATTACCCAAATACAGGTGTGCCAAGCTTGTAGCATCACACCCAAAAAGACTTGAGGCTGTCATAGCTGCCAAAGGTGCCTCAACAAAGTACTGAGTAAAGGGTCAATGTAAATGTGATATTTCAGTTTATTTCTTTTTAATTACTTTGTAAAAATTTCTAAACACCTGTTTATGCTTTTTTATTATGGGGTATTGTGTGTAGATTGATGATTAAAAAAATGAATTTAATCCATTTAAAAAAAAGGCTGCAACGTGGCAAAATGTGGAAAAAGTGAAGGGGTCTGAATACTTTCTGAATGCACTGCACATACAGGAATTTCCATGGCCAAAGCCAATTAAAGTGGAATCAGAGTGTCGAAGGATTTTAAACACCCAGCTGAAAGAGTTGAGGTGGCCTTGCCTCAGTGAGTCATCCAAAAAAAATCCACATGCACTGGGTAATAATTTCACATATATTTTAAAATATGCTCCCGTGATGCTCGAGCACTGTTTGTGCGGAAGGAACAGATACACAAAGAAAAGTGAGAACACAAACATAAAAACTTTGCTCTCACTACACATGCAAACAATGAAGTTCAGGATTTGACTTGAACACCCATGGCAATGCAAAAGTATGTACATTGCAGGTACAAGTTTATTCAGCAAAAGGCTGTTATTACAACAGTTTCAAGTTTTTATTGCAAATACATTTGTGCTAACCATTATATCCCCCACATCTCAGTCTGTTAGATGTCTCATTCGAGAGGACATCTCTTCCAAAAGTAGTTGTTAATGCTCTTCCAAGCACCAGCACATAAATTCACACATCAAATGATAAAGTCACTGGAAACATCATCATGGCTTTTCCATGTCAGCCATGGAATACCAAAGTTGATGGAAGGTCAGTGGAAATCTAATTTCATTCGATCTTTGGCAACAATCAAGAGAATGACTAGGATACTCCCAATGAATGGGTTAATTCACACAGCAGTAATGGTCATGGAGAAGAGCAGGTAAATATGTTAGCTTGCCACCATCAGAATCAGAATAACCTTTATTGTCATCCAAAAAAACAAATCTTCTGGACGAAATTCCGTTACCCACAGTCCATCAATAAGAGCAATAAAAATAAGCAATAACACACACAATCACAAACCAACACAAAACAAAAAAAAAGAAACATCCATCACAGTGAGTCTCCTCCAGTCACCTCCTCACTGTGATGGAAGGCCAGAATGTCTTTTCTCTTCCTCTGCCGTCTTCTCCCGCAGTCAGGCTGTGGAACTTGCCATGTCAGAGCGGTCGGGGCCCCCGACATTGAAGCCCCCGCCGGGCAGAGAAAATCCCGTAGCCGGTTCCAGACCATTAACCATACGAATATGGTTAAGTCAACTAAAGTATCCATATATCATCTCATAACGAGTTACACTGGAACCCGTGCTCTGGACACAACCTTTCTCTTCGCCTTGGACAAGTTGAGATACTTAGTAGAGGAGGTTTACAACCTGATATTTAAAAAAAATTACAGATCCTGGAAATCTAAAACAAATATAGAAAATTCTGGGGGCGATTAGTAGATCAAGTAGCATCTGCTAAAAGCAAAACAGAGTTTTGTCAGTCCCTTCATCAGACTGGAAAAGTGAGGAAACAAGTTAGTTTGAAGATGCAGGGAGGGGACAGGAGGGATACATGAGAACTCAGTGAAAGCAATTAGAAAAGGAGAAGACAAGCAAAGGGACAGGTAAAAGCTGTGATATTCAGCTGCATAGTAGCAATGAAAGTCCATTTCATATTTGAAGGCAGCAGAGTTCAAAGGAGTCCATTGCACAGTGGTTGCAGTTCATGACATCTTTGTTATAGGGTCGTCCTATAATTTGTGTGGAATCTTACCAACTTGGTGTTTGCACTGTTCTGTTGTTCGATGGAGAGAAATATGAGTCTGATTTATCACTTCACCTTCTTAATGCAAGTGTGAACCGAAGATTAATATTACTGACTGGAAAGAGTCGAAAGCAGAGTACTGCAGGACTGCTACCATTTGTCCTGTGTCAGCAATGCTGTGTAACCAGTTGTAGGACTTGTTGAAACAGTCAACATAACTCTGGCATACATTATCAGAGAAGTGTAATGCATTACTGCAGTATTCTTGGAGACCTGCTGTTTTCAATGTCACCTCTGCATGTAATTTTCACAAAGTGTTGTTTATGTTTTTGTTTGCTAACTTCACTAAATGAAGATTGAAAATATTCTGGACTGAAGGAATTAATGTGCTGGTTACTTGATGGATGAATGACCTGGAGCAGCTCAAGGTACCCATTCCTTCTCTCCCGAGATGCTGCTTGACCTGCTGAGTTACTCCAGCATTTTGTGAATAAATCAAGGTATCCTTTGTTTTGTTATCCATGAATCCAAATAATTTATTTTGCAAAATATATCGTCAAGTTTAACTGGAGAAGAATGTCCCTCCCTGCTTCTTCATGCAGTTGTAGGAAATCAACCAAAAACATGACCCGCTCAGACCTTCTTTGAATACCAATTGTAACTAAAGGGTTAGGCTTCATACTGCAGTAATAATGACAGCTTGGTTTCACTTGTCAAGTGAGCTGTCAGAAGAATGAAAATGTAACCAATTTTGAAATCTAATTAAAAGCTCAAACAGCTGCTGAGCGTCATCTGAGAAAATCAGAAATGTTCCCACTGTGGGAACATACAAAACTAGGAAACAAGAGCAGGAGTATATGGCTCCACAAGCCTGTTCCACCACAGTCAGATTGTGGTAATCTGGTCTTGACCACAACATAATTTACCGCCCTAATCAAAGGCTTTGATTCTCCTGTTATTCAAATATCTGTCAAACTGCCTTGAACACACTCAATGACTGAGCCTCCATAACCCCTTGTGTTAGAGAATTCCAAAGAGTCACAGACCTCTGAGAGAAGGAATTTCTCCTCCTCTTAAATGTTCAGACATTGGTTAGGCCACATTCGGAGGAGCATTGTGTGCGGTTTTCTCCATTGCAGAAATAATGTGAAGGCTTTGGAGAGGGTGCAGAAGAGGTTTACCAAAATACCACCTGGATTAGAAGGTATCAGATTTATGGAGAGGTTGGACAAACTTGGATTGTATTTTCTGGAGTGTTGGAGGTTAAGGGGAGACCTGATAGAAATTTATACTTTTAAGAGAGGCATAGCTAGGGTAGACAATCAGAACCTTTCTCCCAAGATCAAAGATTAGACTGGGAGATAAGGGAGCATAGATTTAAAGTGAGAGGGGCAATATTTGAAGAAGGTGTGCAGGGCAAGTTTTTGGTACAGAGAGTGGTGGGTGCCTGGAATGCACTGCCAGGGCGGTGGTGGAGGCAGGTACGATAGTAGCATTTAATAGGCTTTTGGATAGACACATGGGTATGTAGGGAATGGAGGGATATTGATCACATGCAGGCAAAGGTAATTAGTTTAACTTGACATCATGTTCGGCGCGGACATTGTGGGCCAATTGGACTGTTCCCAGGGCTCTACTCTATGTCCCTCTCCTAATATGCCATTCCTTACTTTGAAACTATGTCCCTCGTTCTAAATTCCTCCACAAAGCGAATTATTTCCTCAGCATTTACCCTGTCAAGCCAGCTAACCCTTAGATATTTCAATAAAATCACCTCTCCTCCTGAACTCTAACAAACAAACGTTCAATCTTCTCAACTGTTTTTCAACAAAATCATTAGATAACTCCTTTATCCAAGGCAAAAATCAAACTGCTGGAGGAAATTAGCTGGTCAGCAATTTGTTTGTTTTTCTCAAAATTCCATCACTTGTATTTTGTTGTGTTGCACTTTCCCCCAGGAAACAGCTTGGAGATCCTTCCCCAATCTACCTCCAAAGTCAGTCTATCCTACTGTAAAGTTGATCCAATCTGTATGCTTTGTGTGGTTTCACTGGCATCCTGTACAATTGTAGCAAGACATCTCATTGTTATCCTTTGTTCTTTTACAATGAAGTCCAACATTTCCTTTGCCTTCCAAATTACTTGTTATGCATGCACACTAATGTTATTTTATTTGGAACACTCAGATCCCTCTGTGGAGCAACATTCTGTAATTTCTCTACGTTTAAACAATATTTAACATTTTCTATTCTTCCCACCAAAATTCCCTTTCACACTTCCCCACTGCTACTTATTCTACAGTGATAATGATTGCATTAAGTTATTCAAGTTTAACCTGGATTTCCCACTGTTATTGGGTTGCTTTTAGTGACTCTACCACAAGGACAGACAACATAATGGTTCAAAGTCTCTGCCATTTCCTTACTTGCCAAGGAATCCTATCATCTCATTCTCTAAAGAGACTAATACACATGTTAGTTTCTCTGTTCCTCAAGGATAGGCTAACTGAGAAAGACCCCAGATCTAGCAAATTAGAGAGTGTGAGTCAAGTCCTACTGCAGGATCTGTGGCTTCAAGGACAAACATAATCTGTGGAAATTATAAATTGTACAATCTAGCATGGTGCTTTAAACATTACAAGCCTAACACGAGCTCTGAAGAAGGTTCTCGACCCGAAACGTGACTTATCCATGTTCTCCAGAGGGGCTGCCTGGCCCGCTGGGTTATGCCAGCACTTTGTGCCTTTTTTTTGTCAACTAGCATCTGCAGTTTTTTGCTCTACACCAGTATTCCTCTGTTCATATTCATGTTTTTTGAGCCACTGAAAAATAGTGTGAGAGCAAAGTCATCCTCTGAGGTCACATTATTTAGCTGCTTGTGCATGTCACAGACATTACAAGGAACTTCATTTTGATGCATGCCAAGTTAACACAATTTGGCCCTTTCTGCTTTCTTTTTCAAGGGGGAAAGGCCAGCAAGAGTTGATGATTACAAACCTCCGGCCCCGAACTCGCTCTTGGGAGAAAGCATGAAGGGAAGGTGAAAGAAGCTGTCAGAAATCATGGAAAAGGTATAGGGCAACTATGGGATAATATTTTTCTGTGTTTCTTTTTTGCCTTTCTATTTCTCCTAATTGCTTTTGAAGTAACACATGGAACTCTCGTGGTGCTCCTCAAAGGTTCAGTCCTTAGCCCCCTCCTGTTTCTTATTTCCATGATGCTCCTTGGTGGTGTTTCAAAAAAGAGCATTAGATTTCATGTTTGCTGACAGCGTCCAATACTTTTCTCAATCCTACAATGCACTTGATCCAAAATCTAGCATTAAATGAACAACAGGAAAAGTAAACCTGTTCTCCTGAACCTCTGCCATGGGTGATGTTCACTCATTGCAAATTCTAATCCCATCCATGGCCACAGTCTGAGGCTGAATTATCCTAAGCACAAGCATGGCCTTTTATTTAACCTTGGCTAAGTATCTACGCTGATATTCCTCCTATCAACAAGACCATCTACGTCTGTCTCCATTATGGAATCTTCACACACACCAAGATGTGCTGGTTGGTAGGTTGATTGATAATGTAAATTGCCTCTACTATAGAAGGTAAAAGCAAAAGTGGTGAAGGGTGGGAGCAGAGTTCATCAAGTTGCATGATGGAAAATTGGGTTAAATCAGATGGGTGCTTTGTCTCAGCATGGACACAATGGGTTGATGTTTCCAAGCTATATGACTCTGTGACTCTTTAGTACTATTTGTTTCCTCCACTGGTTCAATATTTCTGCTGCTCATACTCATGCCCATGCCTTTGTTACTTCCAGGTTTGATTGTTCTCAAGCTCCCCTGGCCAGCCTCCTGTCTTCCATCCTTTCTTAACTCATACAAATAAATTCCTCCTCATTTCCTTTCAATTCCAGGGTGAGACCCAGATAATTGAAACCATTCTGGACTGAACCAGCACCACACCTCAATATCTTAACTCATACAAAGCTCTCCCTCTGTACGCTGGATCAGATCAAGTGTCATTCAACCATCTCCCATGTGCTGGAAGGCCACATCTATTTGTCTAATTCCTCCAAAGCCTTATTCTTCAAATTTGCTCATTTTGATCTCCACGATTTCTCTCTGGAAATTCCATATTCTTCCACTGATCTGATGGGTCCCTAACTTCCTTCAAGCCAACATCATATCAAAGCAAATAAGATACTGAGGTGCGGTGCTGGTTCAGTTCAGAATGGTTTCAATTGTCTGGGTCTCACCCTGGAATTGAAAGGAGATGAGGAGGAATTTATTTGGTCAGAGGGTGATGAATCTGTGGAATGCATTGCTACAACATGCAGGTAGACTGGGAAAATCAGGTTGGAAATGGACCCCAGGAAAGAGAGTTTGTAGAGTGCCTTTGAGATGGATTCTTAGAACAGCTTGTACTGGAACCTACCAGGGAGAAGGCAATTCTGGATTTAGTGTTGTGTAATGATCCTGATCTGATAAGGGGACTAGAGGTAAAAGAGCCATTAGGAGGCAGTGATCACAACATGATAAGTTTTACTCTGCAAATGGAAAGGCAGAAGGGAAAATCGGAAGTGTCAGTATTACAGTATAGCAAAGGGGATTACAGAGGCATGAGGCAGGAGCTGGCCAAAATTGACTGGAAGGAGGCCCTAGCAGGGAAGACGGTAGAACAGCAATGGCAGGTATTCCTGGGAATAATGCAGAGGTTACAGGATCAATTTATCCCAAAGAGGCAGAAAGACTCTAAGGGGAGTAAGAGACACCTGTGGCTGACAAGGGAAGTCAAGGACAGCATAAAAATTAAGGAGAGGAAGTATAACATAGCAAAGAAGAGTGGGAAGACAGAGGATTGGGACTCTTTTAAAGAGCAACAAAAGTTAACTAAAAAGGCAATACGGGGAGAAAAGATGAGGTACGAGGGTAAACTAGCCAATAATATAAAGGAGGATAGCAAAAGTTTTTTAGGTACGTGAAGAGGAAAAAAATAGTCAAATATGGGTCCCTTGAAGACAGAAGCAGGGGAATTTATTATGGGGAACAAAGAAATGGCAGACGAGTTAAACCGTTACTTTGGATCTGTCTTCACTGAGGAAGATACACACAATCTCCCAAATGTTCTAGGGGCCGGAGAACCTAGCGTGATGGAGGACCTGAAGGAAATCCACATTAGGCAGGAAATGGTTTTGGGTAGACTGATGGGACTGAAGGCTGATAAATCCCCAGGGCCTGATGGTCTGCATCCCAGGGTACTTAAGGAGGTGGCTCTAGAAATAGTGGAAGCATTGGAGATCATTTTTCAATGTTCTATAGATTCAGGATCAGTTCCTGTGGATTGGAGGATAGCAAATGTTATCCCACTTTTTAAGAAAGGAGGGAGAGAGAAAACGGGTAATTATGGACCAGTTAGTCTGACATCAGTGGTGGGGAAGATGCTGGAGTCAATTATAAAAGACGAAATTGCTGAGCATTTGGATAGCAGTAACAGGATCATTCCGAGTCAGCATGAATTTACGAAGGGGAAATCATGCTTGACTAATCTTCTGGAATTTTTTGAGGATGTAACTAGGAAAATTGACAGGGGAGAGTCAGTGGATGTGGTGTACCTCGACTTTCAGAAAGCCTTCGACAAGGTCCCACATAGGAGATTAGTGGGCAAAATTAGAGCACATGGTATTGGGGGTAAGGTACTGACATGGATAGAAAATTGGTTGACAGACAGAAAGCAAAGTGTGGGGATAAATGGATCCCTTTCGGAATGGCAGGCAGTGACCAGTGGGGTACCGCAAGGTTCGGTGCTGGGACCCCAGCTATTTACGATATACATTAATGACTTAGATGAAGGGATTAAAAGTACCATTAGCAAATTTGCAGATGATACTAAGCTGGGGGGTAGTGTGAATTGTGAGGCAGATGCAATAAGGCTGCAGGGTGACTTGGACAGGTTGTGTGAGTGGGCGGATACATGGCAGATGCAGTTTAATGTAGATAAGTGTGAGGTTATTCACTTTGGAAGTAAGAATAGAAAGGTAGATTATTATCTGAATGGTGTCAAGTTAGGAAGAGGGGATGTTCAACGAGATCTGGGTGTCCTAGTGCATCAGTCACTGAAAGGAAGCATGCAGGTACAGCAGGCAGTGAAGAAAGCCAATGGAATGTTGGCCTTCATAACAAGAGGAGTTGAGTATAGGAGCAAAGAGGTCCTTCTACAGTTGTACCGGGCCCTGGTGAGACCGCACCTGGAGTACTGTGTGCAGTTTTGGTCTCCAAATTTGAGGAAGGATATTCTTGCTATTGAGGGCGTGCAGCGTAGGTTCACTAGGTTAATTCCCGGAATGGCGGGACTATCGTATGTTGAAAGGCTGGAGCAATTAGGCTTGTATACACTGGAATTTAGAAGGATGAGGGGGGATCTTATTGACACATATAAGATAATTAGGGGATTGGACACATTAGAGGCAGGAAACATGTTCCCAATGTTGGGGGAGTCCAGAACAAGGGGCCACCGTTTAAGAATAAGGGGTAGGCCATTTAGAACGGAGATGAGGAAGAACTTTTTCAGTCAGAGAGTGGTGAAGGTGTGGAATTCTCTGCCTCAGAAGGCCGTGGAGGCCAGTTCGTTGGATGCTTTCAAGAGAGAGCTGTATAGAGCTCTTAAGGATAGCGGAGTGAGGGGGTATGGGGAGAAGGCAGGAACGGGGTACTGATTGAGAGTGATCAGCCATGATTGCATTGAATGGCGGTGCTGGCTCGAAGGGCTGAATGGCCTACTCCTGCACCTATTGTCTATTGTCTATTGTCTAAAGGCTGTAGATGCCAAGTCAATGGATTTTTTAAAGGCAGAGATAATTAGATTCTTGATTAGTATGGGTGTCAGGGGTTATGGAAAAGGCTGGAGAATGGGGTTGAGAACAAGAGATAAATCAGCCATGATTGAATGGCAGAGTAGACTTGATGGGCCGAATAGCCTAATTCTGCTCCTATCACTTATGAACTAAAGAACTTATGAATTCCATCCCATTAACTTTCCACCTCATCGCTCCTTTTAAAGTCTGCTTAAAAGTTAGCAAGTATTTTGTTTGGGGAGATTTTCTACGGCAATATTTTTCTGATATATATTTGGAGAAAGACATCCTGTGACAAATATACTTAGACCAATCTGTGCTTCCATGAAAGCTTTCATTGATATCATGTTGGCTTATCTTTTTGTGTTGCAGATGGCTGTTGTTTTGGTCTTTGCCAGGTTGGCAACGAATTTAAAAGCAAAAAAATGCTGGAAATATTCAGCAGGTCTTGAAGTGTCTGTAGGGAGAGAAACAGATCGAATGTTTTAGGCTAATGGCCATTCATCAATGTGAATCAAGTTTAAAATCAAACATGTTTTAAGTTGTGGAGAGCCAAAGAGAATGTTTGCAATATGTTTGGAGATCAAGAGAGACCAAATGGCACAAGTGCCAGCTGAGTGAGAGCGGCTAAGTCCTGGGGGAGCTGTCAGGAGATGGAGATGGATGAAGTAGAAGAGGGAAGAGGAAAAAACAATGAGAAAAAAATATTGCTTTAATAAATCAATACATTATAGAACAAAACAATGTAGATGCAGGAAATCCAAGGTAAAAACAATTACTGCGAGAAATACTCAGCCGGTCAGGCTGCATCTGGGGAAAGAAACAAAAATGACGGGGACATTATAGTCATGTCTGATAAAACTGGAAAGGCTGGTTACCTGAAATTGTCCATTTTGTTTTTGAGTCATGATGGTTGGATGTGCCAAGTTCAAGGACAACGTTGGGCCTCACGAGTATAATAAGCCAAAGACACAAGAGATTAGAGTGGGAGTGAGATGGAAAATTAAATTTACAGGCAACTAGCAGCTCAAGGTTGTGGACTGTTCATGACTCTATCCCAAAGACCTTTGGAGGTTGAGTCCCTGAATATATATTATATATTTAGGCAGGAGACTGAATGAACTGTCACCCTATTTGAATTTTTACAGTGTAGAGGGAAGAGAATTTGAGCACTAAATGCAGTTTGTTGATTTGGAAGAGCTAAAAATGAAACACTGCTTCAGAAATTCACCGCTATTTGTGGCCTATATGTGTACTTGCTACTAAGCAACGCGCCACTTTAAGGTTGTGGGTTGCTACTATCTTAAGAGGCTGTGTCATATAGTTATACCTAACATTGATTTTGCCATGCTTGTACAGGATGTCTGATTGCCACAAATAAAGATTGTGTTTCCTTGCAGCTCTGCATCTAAATGAGTGACTGAGTAACAGTGATATTCAACTCTGGAGAACTGTACAGACAAAAGCTCAAATACAAGTTGCAACCAACCATGCGCACAGCTTAACTGGTGTCACTGTTATAATTAGGTATGACCAGATGAGAGAAGAAGAGCATCTAACAAACAATAATCAACATTTTCTCCGATCATATTGAGTCTATATTGTTTTATTTCTGTAAATAACACACACCTGTTTGCATGCTTTTGACCTGAACTACTTCTGTCATTCATTATGGCCTTGATCATTTTTTACTGCAGTTTGCATCAGCTATGTTAACATTTAGGGACTGTGTATCTGAGGTGGTGGAAGTAAAAGCCTTCCACTGGAAATCACGAGAACAAAAAACTTCATGTTGATCTGTTTTACTGCTGTTATGATCCCCAGAATGTTGCAGTTTTAAAGTTTTCAGTTCCTCGTATGTTCTGTATCTAATTTGAAGGATAAATGATTCTGTTGGGATTCACATGGACCTGCTCAGTGAAAGACTGGGAGCCCACTCCATATCCACACTATATCTTTAAACTAAACTAAACTCTGACACTCTAGAGAAAAAAACAGTGCAAGTTTGGCCTAACTGTCCTTTTAACTAATACCCTCTAATCGTAGCAGCATCCTGGTAAATCTCTTCTGCACCTCTCCAAAGTCTCCACAACCTTCCTGTAATGCGGTGAGAAGAACTGCACACAGTACTCCAAATGCAGCCTAACCAAAGTTTTATACAGCTGCGACGTTACTTTTTGACTCTTATACTCAATGCCCTGACTGAAGAAAAGTCTCAACCCAAAACATCACTTATTCCTTTTCTCCAGAGATGCTATCTGACCCGCTGAGTTACTCCAGCTTTTTGTGTCTATCTTCGCCCTGACCGATGAAGGTAAGTTTCTGCCTTCTTTATCACTCTATACACAGGTGTTGCTACGATCCGGGGGTCAAGGCTTGAACTCCAAGATCCCTCTGTACATCAATGTTGTTAATTTTCCTTCATTAACTGGATATTTTCCCGTTACATTTGACCTCCCATAGAGCAACACTTCACATTTGCTCGCATTAAATTCCGTCTGGCATTTCTCCACTCATATCTGTAACTGTGATTGTAAGAGACTGAACAAAAACATTCATAAATATTTTCAGTTGTATGTCCTGAGCACATAATCAATCTCAGGGTTTTCACGAGATCCTTTACTATCATTAACTCTCATCTAATGTTGATATTACTTTTCTATGTGATGTCAGGAAATGGCAACTTTCACTGAATAGTTGTATCCAGTTGTGACTGGTTACAACAAAGATGATGGACTCAACAACACTCTGGCTGCAGTGTTGATGATGCCATCCAATATTATTTGACACATCGCTAAACCAATATTGACATTTAACCACGTATATTTTGTCCAGAAAATGAAGGTTAATTATCACCCCGTCAGCTTACTTGCAATCATTAACAAAATAATAGGGAATGTCATAAAGCGATATTCCATTAACCTGTTTTCAGATGTTCAACTTGTGTTTCATCAGGGCTACTTTTGTTCAGAAAACGGACAAATAACTGAATTCTAGATGCGAGATTAATGTTTTCAGCATTCAACTTTTGTCCTCGTTTGGAATCATGGAGCATTGGTAAAAAAATAAATCAATGGGAATCAAGGTTTGGGACATATCTTATGCCAGAAAGACATTTTAAACATCGGCCAAACATACCAGCCACAGACATCACTGCAGGAATTCTTGAGGATATTATAGCAGACCAAACCATGTTAACTAGCTTCATAGATGACCTTTCTTCTTTTACATTTGGGAATATTTTCTAATGATTGTACAGCAAATCCTTCCTACTGCACCTTCTGAACCACATTTAGGCTTGTGCTGACAATAGGCAAGTGACTGTTATGCCAAACCAGTGCTAGAAAATGCTCATCTCGAATAAATGCAACTTTAGACTTTAGAGATACAATGCTGAAACAGGCCCTTTGGTCCACCGAGTCTGTGCCGACCGGCGATCACACCGTACACTAACACTATCCAACTACATTGGGGACAATTTTACAATTTTTACCGAAGCCAATTAACCTACAAACAATCAATAGTCAATAGTCAATTTATTTGTCACATACACATAAATGTGCAGTGAAATGAAAAATTACCCGCAGTTCAACAATAAGACCAATAAAAATAAGCAATAAAAATATGCAATAACACATACAATCATAAACCAACACCAAACAAAAGAAACATCCATCACAGTGAGTCTCCTCCAGTCACCTCCTCACTGTGATGGAAGGCCAGAATGTCTTTACCTGTACGTCATTGGAGCGTGGGAGGGAACTGGAGTACTCGGAGAAAACCCATCTGGCCACAGGGAGAACGTACTCTGTACAGACAGCACCCATAGTTAGGTTTGAACCTGGGCCTGTGGCGCTGTAAGACAGCAACTCTATTGCTGCGCCGCTATGCTGCTCAAACTGACACTAACTATACTACCTTATATTCAATGGCATTGCCATCACTGCACTCACTAACGATGAGAAACTTAACTGGATCATTCACATAAATATTGTTGCTGCAAAAGTAGCCCCAAAGCTGTGAATTCTGTGTTTTCCTGACTCCTTAATATATTCTCCACTTCACTGGATAAAAGCAGCCTGAAAATATATATCATCCGCCGATAAAACAATTTGAAGATTGTCGCTCTAAAACACTCATTGCCTTCATTTCCAGCTGCTGAGTGTGCCATTAACATGATGCACTTTAGCAACTTGTGAAGGCTTTGCCGGCAGAACCTCCTCAGACTGTAAT
This sequence comes from Rhinoraja longicauda, assembly GCF_053455715.1. NCBI lineage: Eukaryota > Metazoa > Chordata > Chondrichthyes > Rajiformes > Arhynchobatidae > Rhinoraja > Rhinoraja longicauda. The sequence goes on along the minus strand of NC_135955.1, from coordinate 64,217,739 downwards.
CACTGGAAGGACAAGAGCAGCAGGAATGGTAATGCCATCATTTGAGTTTCCCCCTCAAATCATCATCCTGACTCAGAAATGCTTGAGCATTCCTTCATCAACATCTTGGACATAACTTTGTGGGAGGACTTTCACTTCAAGTACTGCGGAATTCAAGAAAGCTGTTCCGCAGTGACTTCTCAAGGGCATCCAAGAATCAGCAACAAGTGCTGGCCTTGTCAGCAACATTCAATTGCTCCGCGTGGAAAATAAAAAAGGACTAAAATCATTATGTTTTAAATTTCATGTTATATATTGAACTATTGGAAAACCAAAATGATTGCAACAGAATGAAATGTGCAAAAATGTTAATTCAAAAGATTCTTATGAGAGCAAAAAAATGCATTGTGATAGTTGCCATTTTTCATTTTTTACCATTATTATAGTCAGTACAATTATTCTGAAATAGTTTAATGTGTAAGGTTTGACTGAAATCAACAGGAGTGCAATGTCTTTGGAATGATGAGATCAATGTCTTTACAGATATTAGAATACAGGGTTAACTGAAGGTAAAATATCAACTATATGCTATTGTTTTCCACTGCTTTTTTTCAGCACTGGAAGATACAACAAAAAGTAGTTCATTTCTACAGTGCAAATATGAACTGATTGTGGCGGCACAGTGGCAGAGTTGGTGGAGCTTCTGCCTCACCGTGTCAGAGACCTGGGTACGAGCCTGACCTCGGGTCCTGTCTGTGCGGAGTTTGCATGTTCTCCTTGTGACCGACAATGTTCTCAGATTGTTTTGAGAAACAGTCTATACCGAGATCTTCCGCAACGCGATGCTGCATAATCTGCACATGCGTCAAGGACGGAGTTGAAAAAAACTTCTTTGTCTGTGTATTTTGTTTTTTGTATAAATTTAATTTTTGGTAGTGATTTATGAATAAGCTTAGGGCAAATTTCCACTACCCAAATTGCTGTAACACAGGGGGTCGCTGTGTGTTGTTCTTCATGTGAATCAACAGCTCAAATACAAAAACATTCTTTAAGCAGTTAAATGGCTTTACATAAAATTTACTGCAATTAAAATTTAGTCCTATACTTAGTGATTCTTGGTCAGATAATTATTTTTAAGTGGAGCCATATAAAGCAGATATAAAAAAATTAATGTAGAGCAATACAATTGTGATGCATCAATTCTAAATAATTTATATAAACTTACATAAATTATTTAGAAAAATGAACAATATTGTACATTGTAATATTCCCATTATCTTGAAGTTAATTAGGCTTCATAATGGCCGTTCCTATTGATGTTTGTGTCTGTGTGCATGTTGACACTGGAGGAATAGTTTTTCATTTTCACAGTGAACTAATCAGAAGAATGGGGATAACCCATGCTACAATCAGTTCCCCAATTAACTGAAAGTTACAGACAGTACAGAACGTTAATTGGAGACACAAGAGACTGAAGATGTTGGAATCTTACGTGAAAAAGGAACTGCTGGAGGATCTCAAAGTGCTGAAGTAACTCAGCGGGTCAAGCAGCATCTATGGTGGACATGGATAGGCAACGTTTCAAGATCCTTTTTCAGAATGGTTGTTGTAGGGGAAAACACTTTGTGTTCAATGCAAGATTCCAACATTTATAACCATATAACCATATAACAATTACAGCACGGAAACAGGCCCGTTCGGCCCTACCAGTCCACGCCGACCACTTTCTCTGACCTAGTCTCATCTACCTGCTCTCAGACCATAACCCTCCAATCCCCTCCCATCCATATACCTATCCAATTTACTCTTAAATAATAAAATCGAGCCTGCCTCCACCACTTCCACCGGAAGCTCATTCCACACAGCCACCACCCTCTGAGTAAAGAAGTTACCCCTCATGTTACCCCTAAACTTTTGTCCCTTATTTGCAGTTCCTTCTGTTAGACCGAGGATCTCAGTGGGTCAGATTATCCATGTGTGGATGGAAATGGACAGACAACATTTCAAGTTAGAGATCTAAAGAAAGATCCTGACCTGAAACGTGAAATCATCCATTTCTCTCCATGGTTGATGACTGACCTGCTGAAACCCCCAGCGTTTTTTTTCTGCTCACAGAACTTTAACTAGTTGTCACAAGTTTATTTGTAGTTTCTCTGTTCTCTTTGACTCAGTGATGTTGCAGATATTTTAAAAATCAACACATAAAACGATCTAGTTATAATTCCGACTGCTATGTATTAAAACCAACAAATTGCATCCGATTTCAATGTAGCATTTTTCAAAAACTGCAAAAGTTCGAACCAGTGACTAAATTCATGAAACTGCAGTTTCTTATGATATTTAGTGCAAACATAACTGCAAAATATGTGCCATAAAATAATTTTGCAGCCAGATTCATTCATCCTCACCACTGATGTAAATTGTACAAAAGATTTCTATCCAAGACACTAATCTGCTGTCTCCATCACTGTTTAATGCCGGGAAAAATTAATCGTCAATTTACATACAGCTTGATTCAATAAATAACAGTGAAATGCTGGCAGGTCTGCAGAATATTTCTCCCACTTCTGCTTTTTTTTCAGATCCCCAGCATTTAAAATACTCTTTCTTATTTATTCTTCGTTGATCTAGTTCAACTTATCTTCTCGTTGTCGTCGCCTGAAGTTGGTTAATTCATCAAAATGACTTTTATTTTGCCTTTCCATGTGCAAAGGCAAGGAAGGCCAAAGTGACCTTTGGGTACAGTTACATATATCTTTGAGTGAGTGAGAGAGAGGGAGGTTTTGGGAGGAGCCAGCGCTGCCGTCGCAGCTGCGGCTTGCCTGCAGTCCGTCTGTCTTTTGTGTTTTTTGTTGTTTTTGTATGAATTGTAGTTTTAATATGGTGTAGGGTTTGTATGTTATGTGTGTGTGTGCGGGGGTGGGGGGGGAACGGGAACTGTAAAATTCTCTCTCCCGAACGGAGGCGCGACCTTTGTTTCTGTGTCGTGTCCCCGTTCCCGCTGCGGCCTACCATCGGCCATGCACCTGGGACCACCTGGGGCTCTGGTTCGCAGAGCCCGCGGCCCGGACTCACCACCTGCGGTGCTGGCTGCCTGCGGATGCTGCGGGAGCGGCTGCGACTCGTCTCCGGAGGCTCCGGCGCGGGCCGCGTGGACGTCGGAAGCCCGCAGGCCCCTGGATGGGGGCCGACATCGGGAGCACCGGCAGCGGCAGAGGCAGCGTGTTCGCCCGCCCCGAATCGCGGGGCTTGGGTCGGCCCGCCGCGGACCTTTCACCGTCCGGCGCGGCCTGGAATAGGCCACGGGATTTTTCACCGCCCAGCGGGGGCTTCAATGTCGGGAGCCCCGACCGCCCCAACGTGACAACGACAACAGCCTGACCGCAGGAGAAGACGGCAGGGGAAGAGAAAAGACATTGTGGCCTTCCATCACAGTGAAGAGGGACTGGAGGAGACTCACTGTGATGGATGTTTCTTTTTTGTTTGGTGTTAGTTTGTGATTGTATGTGTTATTGCATTTTTATTGATTATTCTTATTGGTCTTATTGTTCAACTGCGGGTAATGTTTCATTTCACTACACATTTATGTGTATGTGACAAATAAACGACTATTGACTATTGACTATTGACAAAAGCCAGAAAACACGTGGAGTTTTGAATATTATATACATGGGCAATAAATAACAAAAGCGAGGAATTGATCTTGAATTTGTACCTGTTTTTATCTGCCACAGCTGGTGCATGGTGTGTAATGTTTGGAAAATTACTGGAATCATGAAAAGGCATGGTGAAATTTCACAGTCACAAAACGAGGAATGCAAGGTTATGAGAACATTTGCAATTTTTCATTCATTGTAATATCACTAATGAAGTACGAAACCAACAAGGTTTACTGTAAAATTATGACAATTTTTCATTTGGTAAGACTGTTTCCACTGGTGGTGAATCCACTACATGGGCACACTCGAGAGAATTACTGTTAGAAGGTTTTCACTCTACTGTGTATCTACCACCTCCCTCGGCAGCTTGACCAAATTGATGTCCAAATGGTAAATCAATACCAAGACGTGAATGAGCATGAACCTCCTTTGACACACTTCAACAAAACTGAAGACATCCAAGTCTGCTTCCAGCAAACCCCCACCAATCCAGGGGCGGCACGGTGGTGCAGCAGTAAGTTGCTGACTTACAACGAGTGCAGCACTGGAGTCCCGGGTTCGATCCCGACGAAGGGTGCGGTCTGTACGGAGTTTGTACGTTCTCCCTGTGACCGCGTGGGTTTTCTCCAAGATCTTTGGTTTCCTCCCACATTCCAAAGACATACAGGTTTGTAGGTTAATTGGCTTGGTATAAGTGAAAAAATTGTCCCTAGTGTGCGAGAATCGCTGGTCGGTGCGGACTCGGTGGGCCAAAGGGCCTGTTTCCACAATATATCTCAAATTTCACAATCCAACACTCTGTAGTCTCCGACAGCTTCCAGGCCATGAGCAAAGGCGAGTAATGACAGTGTGATGTTTGACTCTTAGCTCGGTTGTAATGCACAGATCCCAAACTTCCTAAGCCAACTGATACCGGCCTTAATAATACTGCTGTATCTACCCTTCCCTCACCAACCCACTACTGAAATGCCTGTCCCTACAATTGTCATTGAACGTAGACACAAACTGCTGGAGTAACACAGCGGGACAGGTAGCATCTCTGGAGAATATGAATGGGTGATGTTTCGGATCGAGTTCCTTCTTCACACTGATGTCAGGGGAGAGGGAGATACATAGATAAGGAAGTGTAAGGTGTGAAAATAGAACAATGGGAAAGGAGATCAAGGAAAATGTAGAATAGATCATTGTTAGCTGGGAGATGGGAGAACTCCTTCAAAGTAGACATACCTTGAGGAGATTTTGCAGACAAAATGTGTAGGAAAGAACTGCAGATGCTGGTTTAAATCGAAGGTAGACACAAACTGCTGGAGTAACTTAGATGCTGTCTGTCTGGCTGAGTTACTCCAGCAGTTTGTGTCTACCTTCGATTTAAACCAGCATCTGCAGTTCTTTCCTATATTTGTCATCTTCTGTCTCGTTTTCCTTGGCAGTTTCCATATTTTTAATTTACAAATTACAACCATATCTCTGCTATACCAAATCTATACAATCTTTAATGTGATCCCCCCCACCCCCCCTTTACCACAATGATTAATATCGGGCAGTAACATAGACATTTTGATATATTTGCATCTGTCTGCAACTCCATCCACTCCCTCACTCTTTATTATTTCTGCAAATTTATCCTGGTATTTCAGGTTCTGGAAAAAGAAAGGGACAATATAATATTAGAGATAATGCATGAAAATACCTAAAAAGCACAGATTCTGGCAAATGGGAAAGATTAAAGGACTGCAAAAGGTTGACAAAAGTAAGTAAAGGCTAGAACTTGTCTTTCTAGTTGACAGAGGGGAGGAAAGTTTTCAATTCCAAAAGAATAATGTAATCTGTATAAATAACAATCTGCAGATGCTGGTTGACAAAAGAAAAGTCACAAAGCGCTGGAGTAACTCAGCAGGTTAGGCAGCATCTCTGGAGAACGTGGATAGGTGATTTTTTTTGGGGGGTCAGGATCCTTCTTCACTGGTTGTGGTGTGGGAGGGGGATGAAGGCTGGAAGAGAGTAGGGGGCAGGACAAAGCTAAGCAAATGTGGATACAGGTGAGGGGAGGAGGTGGATAGGCAGATCATTGGGCAAAAGCCAGAGATGAAAAGACAATAGGTGTCTTTCTTTCTTTCTTTCTTTCTTTCTTTCTTTCTTTCTTTCTTTCTTTCTTTCGTATGTTAACTACAACAATCAAAAGTGGCAATTGGTGCTTCAGAGCACCGTAGTTGATGCTTTGCTGCAACTTTTGCCACTTCTGTAGAACTACCCAGGGTGGACGATGAGGAAGTAAAGCAGACCCCACAGAAAGTGTAAGACAAAAGGATTGAATAGTTGCGAATACGGGTGTCAGAGGTTATGGGGAGAAGGCAGGAGAATGGGGTTAGGAGGGAGAGATAGATCAGCCATGATTGAATGGCGGAGTAAACCTGATGGGCCGAGTGGCCTATTTCTACTCCTATCATTTATGAATTGTGAAGTTTGAGGAAGCAACAAAGGTGAAAGAGGAGGGTTCAGGTGGGCCAGAATGGACAGATGGGGGAAAGAAAGGAGTGGGTGAAAAAAGGAGTGCAGGGTTTGGTTAGTTACCTAAAATTGGAGAAATCAATTGTTCATACCGTTGGGTTTGAAGTGACCCAAGTGGAATATGAAGCGCTGTTCCTCTCGTTTGCATGTGGTCTCACTCTGACAATGGAGGAGGATCAGGACAGAAAGGTCAATATAAGAAAGAGAAGAGGAGTTGAAATGGTTAGCAACCAGGAGATACAGTAAGCCTTGGCAGAGCAAATGCAGGTTTTTGGTGAAATGGTCTCGTGGTCTCACCAATATAAAGAAGGAACACCAGATGCAGTAGATGAGTTGAGAGGCGGCGCATGAAAACCTCTTTCTCACCTGGAAGGACTGTTGGGGTCCCTGAATGAAGTCAAGGGAGGAGATATAAGGCCAGGTGTTACATCTCCTGTGCTTGTAAGGGAATGTACCTGGGGAAAGTGTGGTTTGGGTGGGAAGGGATGAGTGAACCAAGGATTTGCCGAGGGAGCAGTCTCTGCAGTAGGCGGAAAAGGATGGAGATGAGAAGGTGTGACAGGTGGTGGGATCATGTTGGAGATGGTGGAAATATCAGAGAATGGTGCGTTTGATGTGGAGGCTGGTGAGGTGAATGTTTAGGACCAGGGGAACTCTATCCTTTTTCTGGGGGGGGGGGGGGGGTGCGGAAAGCGAGAGCAGAACTACGGAACACAGAGAGAGATTGGAAGGTGAGTAATTCATCTTCGTCAGCAAAGGGGAAAACCATGTTTACAAAAGAAAAAAGTCATCTCGGATGTCCTTGTTTGGAAACCCACAAATTGGGAGCAGATGCAGCAGAGATGGAGAAATTGCGAGTAAGGGATAGCATTTTTGTAAGAAGCAGGTTTGGAGGAAGTATGTTCCAAATAATAGAGGGAGTTGGTGGGCTTGTAGTAGACATCAGTTGATAGCCTGTCCCCTGTGATGGAGACAGAGAGATCAGGGAAGGGGAGAGAGGTATCAGAGGTGGACAAGTTTATATGAGGGTAGGGTATAAGTGAGTGGTGATGTTAATGAAATCAATTTCTGTAGAGGTGCAGAAGGCAGCTCCAATGTGGTTGCTGATATAGCAGAGAAAGCGTTGGGGAATGGTGCCACTGTACATTTTGAACAAGGACAATTTGCCATTAAAAAGGCAGCCATAGATGGAGCCCATGTGAGTCTCCATGGTTATATCTTTAACTTGTAAAAAAGAAGCGGAAAAGTTGTTGAAGGTGAGGACAATTTCTACCTGGCAGACTATAATGTTGGTGGAGGGAAATTGATTGGGTCTCTGTTCGGCGAAAAACTGGAGTCCCTTGAGAGATTCCTGGTGGGGTAAATCTTGTAATCTGGTTAGTTCGACAGAAAAGTAGCAAACTGAATTTAATACAAGCAAGTGTTGACACAATGCTTCAAAGCATGAGAAAACAAAATAAATGGAATGAGATTGAGGAGAAATGAGAAATATGAACTTTGGAATGCATGTTCACGTGCTCAAAGGCAGCAGGACAGGTATACAAAGTGGTTAAAAGTACACATGTGAATGCTTTTCTTGATTAGCCACAACACACTACAATCAACAGCACAGTGGCAAAGCTTGTGGGGCTGCTATCTCACAGTGCCAGAGACCCAGGTTTGATCCTGATCTTGGGCGCTGTCTGGGTGGAGTTTGCATGTTCTCCCAGTGACCACCTGGGTTTCCTCCGGGTGATCCAGTTCCCCCCTACATCCCAAAGATGTGCGGGTTTGTAGGATATTTGGGCTCAATAAATTGCCCCAACAGTGTGGGTGAGTGGATGAGAAAGTGGGAGAACATACAACTAGGATGAACGGGAGTTCAATGGTTGGCATGAGCCAAAGAGCCTGTTCCATGCTATATATTTCAATGATTCATGATTCATTGAATGACACAGGATCCAAGCATTATGTGGCAAATTATGGTAGAATCTGAAATAAGATTGTAATCTACTGTTATGTGCGCTAATGTCACGTGATCATGTGTCACATGATCTTTTTTCCCCATTAACCTTTTGACAGCCCTCCTTTTGATCCAAGATAGCAGAATACTTTCCTTAAACTTCATATGGTCTCCAAGGACAAGACAATTATAAATCTCCATCTTTGCATGTCTGTGACACTTCCTGTCAGTTTCTACATCTTTGCCCCATGTTTCAATTTCCCATCAACTTCTAACCCCATTTCAGTGGAAGTTCACACCACCACTATTTCATGACTCCCTCTATTTCATGCCATTGGAAATCAATATTGTTGGACTGTTGGCAACATTGAACTGAATGTTGTTCCAGAATGGCATGCAAGCCAAGTTTGAGTTTTCTTAAAGTATTTCTAAAATTGTAAATGCTTCAGTTCAGAAACCACATATTTTAGCCTAATCTCATTGTTACATGAAGTAGCACAAAGTGCTGCTAATACAGCAGATTGGGTGACAACACAAACAGAACTTCAACCATATGGCAGAATGATCAAACTTAACTTATGGTGTTAGAACTGAGAAGGTTTATGGCTGATCAGTGCTGTGAATAGAACTTTACTAAAATGGTAATTGTTACTTGTGTGCATATTGTCCACAATGAATTGAGCAAAGTCAGTCCTATAGAATGGAATTTTGGGTGCACAGAGTGTTTCGTACCAAGGACTCGTAAGTTAATTATAACAGTTCAGCTGTATGGGTCAGTGTTAAACTTGACCATATTTGGAGGGAGCTACCTGCATTCCTTTACTATAATGGCTGGAGTGCAGGCAAACTGAATATGTGCATGCTAATTACCTCATGTAAAACATCTTATTTTGGACTAATGTTGATCATGTTCACACCCCACGCACTTGTTGGAGCTTGATTGTCCAAGGGATATCATGGAAGGCATCTTTGGAACTGCGAAGGCTGCGGTGACACTATTACAACTCCATTGATTCTTGGGGTATTGACAAGCATTCTGTCCACGCTTCACTGCAGTTAGTGCTACTACCTCACATTTCTGGCAATGTTGATTTGATTCTGACCTCTGATGTGGTATCTGCACAATCTCCATGTATCTGTTTGGTTTTCCCTTGAATGCTCCCCATCTCATATTGCAGCTACTAAGTTAATTGGTGATGGTAAATTATCCTTGTTGTCAGTGGCTGGTGAGGGAATTGTTGTTGGGGCGGGGAGGATAGGGACAGGGGTTGTAAATAAGCATGTGTGAAGGAATAAGTTACAGGGAAATAACAGATAATAGGATTGCTCTGAAACCCAGCAAAAACATAATGATAATAGACGTTTTGGGCCGAGACCCTTCTTCAGACATCTCGACCCAAAACGTCACTCATTCCTACTATCCAGAGATGCTGCATGTCCTGCTGAGTTAGTTCAGGTTTTTGTGTCTATCTTTGGTTTAAACCAGCATCTGCAGTTCCTTCCTACACATAAACTTATAGACCAGTTAGCCTGACATCAGTGGTGGGGAAGATGCTGGAGTCAATTATAAAAGAAGAAATTGCGGAACATTTGGATAGCAGTAACAGGATCGTTCCGAGTCAGCATGGATTTATGAAGGGGAAATCATGCTTGACTAATCTTCTGGAATTTTTTGAGGATGTAACTAGGAAAATGGACAAGGGAAAGCCAGTGGATGTAGTATACCTGGACTTTCAGAAAGCCTTTGATATGGTCCCACATAGGAGATTAATGGGCAAGATTAGAGCACATGGTATTGGTGGTAGGGTGCTGACATGGATAGAAAACTGGTTGGCAGACAGGAAACAAAGAGTAGGGATAAATGGGTCCCTTTCAGAATGGCAGGCAGTGACTAGTGGGGTACCGCAAGGCTCGGTGCTGGGACCACAGCTATTTACAATATACATTAATGACTTAGATGAAGGGATTAAAAGTAACATTAGCAAATTTGCGGATGACACCAAGTTGTGTGGCAGTGTGAACTGTGAGGAGGATGGTATGAGGATGCAGGGTGACTTGGACAGGTTGTGTGAGTGGGCGGATGCATGGCAGATGCTGTTAATGTGGATAAATGTGAGGTTATCCACTTTGGTGGTAAGAACAGGAAGACAGATTATTATCTGAATGGTGCCAAGTTAGGAAATGGGGAAGTACAAAGAGATTTGGGTGTCCTTGTTCATCAGTCACTTAAAGTTAGCATGCAGGTACAGCAGGCAGTGAAGAATGCTAATGGCATGTTGGCCTCTATGACAAGAGGAGTTGAGTATAGGAACAAAGAGGTAATTCTGCAGTTGTACAGGGCCCTAGTGAGACCGCACCTGGAGTACTATGTGCAGTTTTGGTCTCCATATTTGAGGAAGGACATTCTTGCTATTGAGGGAGTGCAGCGTAGGTTCACTATGTTAATTCCCGGAATGGCGGGTCTGTCGTATGTTGAAAGGCTGGAGTGACTAGGCTTGTATACACTTGAATTTAGAAGGATGAAAGGGTATCTTATTGAAACATATAAGATTATTAAGGGATTGGACATGCTAGAGGCAGGAAACATGTTCCCAATGTTGGGGGAGCCCAGAACCAGGGGCCACAGTTTAAGAATAAGGGGTAGGCCATTTAGAACGGAGGCGAGGAAAAACCTTTTCAGTCAGAGAGTTGTAAATCTGTGGAATTCTCTGCCTCAGAAGGCAGTGGAGGCCAATTCTCTGGATGCTTTCAAGAGAGAGCTAGAGCTCTTAATGATAGCGGAGTCAGGGGGTATGGGGAGAAGGCAGGAATGGGGTACTGATTGTGAATGATCAGCCAAGATCACATTGAATGGTGGTGCTGGCTCGAAGGGCTAAATGGCCTACTCCTGCACCTATTGACTATTGTCTATAAACTTAACAACCTCCTTTTGAGGTTTTAGAAAATATGGAATGTTTGAAAAATTAAACTTTTTAATGGCAAGAGTTAGCAGAAGCTGCATGAGGAGTTGTGAATTGCAAGATGCTCATATCTTGTTAAAAATCATGAATTATTTTGAACGGAAAATTAATTGAGGGCCATTTGAGGATAGAGAGTTTGAGGATGATGGGATTCGACTGAGCAATTCAAATGGGAAATGTTTTTTGGATAAAATTACCTGTTTGCTTGAAGATGTGCAACTGACTGCCCTCTGCTGAGTTTTCTTTTGTGGATTATATTATTGTTCCTTCAGCCCAGAACAATACATTTCCAATAATTTAAAATTGTTTTTTATTCTGTACAATTTTGACCTTGATTGATGGCGCCATAAAAAAATCTTCCACATTACCTCTCCAAAGACAATCTGTACGTATTTGTTCATGTAATGGCAGCAGCTACCATGAGTCTGACACAATATTCCTGAATTGAGTTTTGAAAGTTGCATTGTTGGGTATCTCAGTCTAAATTATTTTAAATATCCTGTGACTTTGATAGAGGAGGGAGAACTGGAACTTTCCTGGTATGTAGTTCAAAGCTATTACTTGATTGCATTTTTTTTTTTTGGAGTGCAAGTATATTTAAGTTTGTTGACTTTCATGCAGCACTATATTAGTTGAGAGAAAGTAAATGAATGCCAATGTCCATGAATGATCAATAATTGCAACAATTTATTTTTGTGTTATCCGTTGCTATTTTCAGCAGCAGTTTGCCTGCACCTGCTGCCTTGTTAAAATAAACGCTGACCATTCTGTGCAACAACCGGCAGCACTGCAACCAGTCAGTCCACTGGCCTGCCCTTTGTGTGTGTGTGTTTGTTTGTTTGTTTGTGTGTGTTGCCGGCGCTGCAGATTGGGGTTGCTCTTTGCAGATTGGCGAACACGCCCGTCAATCAAGCGCCTTTACCCGGGGATTTCCGCTCTCTCGCTCTGTGACTCGGAACATTTTGTAACAAAAAAAAAAGCAACCGAGAGAATTGGTGTTGGTGGCTGCGCGGCCTCTGGTCAAAGCCAGCAGAGAGCACAGTTTCCATCTGTAGCTGCATTACCGCCTCCCTGCCCGGACTGATCAGGATTCTCTTAAACCCTGGCACTTCATAAATACAAACACCTGCAAAACAACCAGGTCTGTCTGTGCGCGTTTCTCTTTCATTTTATACCAACCTGGAAGCAAGTTGTTTTTTGGTGTATATACTCACCCACCCACCCGAGGGAGGGAGGGAGGACGCATGCACATTGTATCCGAAGTGTTGGTCGGGTGTAGTTTTGGTCGTAGTTCCTCCTGGATGATGGGGTGGTTTCGCCGATTTTAATCCCAGTTTTAGGGGCTGGGAATGTAGTGAAGAATGATCACATTGCATTTTGTTTCCCCCTCCCCGCTGACTGTTTAATCTGTTATGGAGAGCAAAGGGGAAATGCCATTTAATACAATTTATAGTTGGTGGTGTTGTGACTTTAATTATTATTTAAGGCCCTGATTGGGAATGGGACCCAATGTGGACAACCCACCCCTCCCCTCCACCACCCCTCCACCACCCCTCCACCTCTCCTCCACCTCTCCTCCACCTCTCCTCCACCTCTCCTCCACCTCTCCTCCACCTCTCCTCCACCTCTCCTCCACCTCTCCTCCACCTCTCCTCCACCCCTCCACTCCTCCACCCCTCCACCACCCCTCCTAATTGGGATGTGTTGTGTTGTGTGTGTGTCTCTGTTTTTCTGCAGCACTTGAAAACTAAAAGGCAGTAACAAAAAATGGATGATTTCTATCTATGATCTGGTGTTTCAGAATGGTTTGTGGTTAACACTCGTCTTCTTGTTCCATGCTAAGATAACCTCCTGGTCGCAGCCCCTTGCCTTAGGCTCCTGTCTTTGAGCTTGTCACTGGCTGCTTTCTTGGGTTCAGCCCAAACCTCTGTAAATTCAGAGAGAGATGGGCTCGCGTATTATTATTATTATTATTATTATTATTATTATTATTATTATTATTGTTGCAGAATTCCCGGTGAGAAAACTACCCGGCAACGAAGAACACTGCCTGTTCTGTGGTTTTAATGAGTAAGCCTCTGGATGACTCGGTTTACTGTACGGTGGTGACGTTAAAGTCGCAGTTTCCAACATAATTGGTCTGAACCTGTAATTTCACAATGTTTATAAATACAATTTCGGTAGCGCGATTGCATTTGGCGGAAGGGTTTATCACACTGCAGTCTTGTTTAATCTTGAGTTGTAATTGTAGGCTTGTTTGCACAGACCTTTCTCAACAAGGCTTTGAAGGACTCGCCAGTGTCTCTCTCTTCCCCCCCCCCCCCCCCCCCCCCATAATTTCTATGGGCTCGCAGTTGCAATAATAGGGACGTTTATTCCACTAAGGCTGCGATTTTCATGTGTTGCATTCAATTCAATTTCGAACCTGTTTTTTTGTTTGTTTGTATTGCCTGGTCTAAGTTTGGTGGAGTTGGTTACCCAAGTGAGGCATCCAGCTTGTGAAAGTGCAGGACAATGCAAACAGAAGATGCTTGGCCCGCTGCGAATTGTGATTTATTCCATTCAACAAGTGAGCCGAGTTGCGAGGGACGAGGGGCCTGCCGCGCATTTGATTGTGATCACTCAAGGCCTGTTCCTTGAACGTCGCAGAGTTGTTGGCCAAGTGACCATGATGAATGAATGAATGAATAAGTTTATTGGCCAAGTATGCAGATACAAGGAATGTGCCTTGCTGCTCCGCTCACAAATGACAACACAAACATACAGTAAACAATTAAGAATAAAGCATAACCGCATCAAAACAATAAGGATACAACATTACAGTCTAAACATGTGGGTGAAAATAAACCAGAGCAAAAAAGAGACTACAGACTTTGGTTATTGAATAGAACTATCACTCGTGGAAAAAAGCTGTTTTTATGTCTGGCTGTGGCTGCTTTGACAGTCCGGAGTCGCCTTCCAGAGGGAAGTGCTTCGAAGAGTTTGTGGCCAGGGTGAGAGGGGTCAGAGATGATCTTGCCCGCTCGCTTCCTGGCCCTTGCAGTGTACAGTTCGTCAATGGGGGGAAGGTTGCAGCCAATAAGCTTCTCAGCTGTGCGAACGATCCGTTGCAGCCTCCGGATGTTGTGCTTGGTGGCTGAGCCAAACCAGACCATGATGGAGAAGGTGAGGATGGATAGCAATGATAGCAGTATAGAATTGGACCATCATTGCCTGTGGTAGATTGTGTTTCTTCAGTTGCCGCAGGAAATACATCCTCTGTTGGGCCTTTTTGACTGGAGAGTCGATGGTGGCCCCCCCATTTAAGGTACCTGGAGATGATGGTTCCAAGGAACTTAAATGACTCCACAGATGTGACTATGGTGTTGTTGATGTGAGTGGGGGGAGGGGAGGGGGATCTCTTCAATAGTCTACAATTAGTTCCACTGTCTTGAGAGCATTGAGCTCCAGGTTGTTGCGATGGCACCAGGATGCCAGCTGTGTCACTTCCCCCCTGTAGGTAGATTCCTCCCCATCCTGGATCAGTCTAATCAGGGTAGTGTCATCCGCAAACTTGAGGAGCTTGACAGAGGAGTCTGTAGAGGTGCAGTCGTTGATGTAGAGAGAGTAAAGGAGAGGTGAGAGTACGCAGCCTTGTGGTGCTCCTATGCTGAGGGTCTGAGATGTGCTTTCCCAGCCTCGCATGCTGCTTCCTGTCTGTCAGGAAGTTGATGATCCACTGACAGAGGGGTTCAAGCACAGTCAGCTGCGAGAGTTTGTAGTGTAGTAGCTCTGGCTAAAGTCCACAAACAGAATCCTGGCATAGGTCCCCTTGTGGTCTAGGTGCTGGAGGATGAAGTGCAGGCCTAGATTGACTGTGTCGTCCACCGATCTATTGGCCCTATATGCAAACTGCAGTGGGTCCAGCAGGGGATTTGTGATATTTTTCAGCTGGGCCAGCACAAGTCTTTCAAAGGTCTTCATGACTACAGAGGTAAGTGCGATAGGCCTGTAGTCATTAAGACCAGTGATCCTTGTCTTTTTGGGTACAGGGACAATAGTGGAGACCTTGAAGCAGGCAGGGACAGTACAGGTTTGCAGGGACTGGTTGAAAATTGTGTAGATTTTGTGCCAGTTGTTCGGCACAGAGCTTGAGGGTAGAGGGGGAAACATTGTCCGGTCCTGGAGATTTCCTGCTTTTCTGTTTTCTGAATAGCCTCTCCACCTCTGCAATTTCTATTGTTAAACTGGAGTCATTCTGTGAGGATGTGCAAATTGGTGATTGCAGAGTGGTGTGGGGGGGGGGGGGGGGGGGCAGTCTTTGCAAACTCCAGCCAGTCTCCGAGTAGGTGTGAATTGCTGCTTGGGGAGGAGTGGATGGGGACGGATCCAGTCTTTGTAAACTGGAGTCAGTCTTTGAGTTCGTGTGAAGTGGTGATTGGGGGTGGGGGGATGGGGTCCCAGGGCTATGTTTCTGTTTCTCGAACCTGCAGTAAAACTCGTGTCGGTCGTTGATCAGCTGACGATTGTCCAGGGAGCGTGGGGTTTTCCTCTTGTACCTGGTAATTTCTTGCAGGCCCTTCCAAACTGAAGAAGCATCATTAGCTGAGAACTTGCTTCTCAGAGTACCTTTCCTTGGCAGCTCTGATTCCTCTTCTCAGCTTGTACCTTGCCTGCCTGTAGAGGTCTGTATCCCAGCTCCTGTAAGCCTCATCTTTTGACTGGTGGAGCTGTCTGAGTTCTTCTGTGAACCAGGGCTTGTTGTTGAACCAGATCCGGGTGTTCGTGGGAATGCAACTGTCCTTGCAAAAGCTGACATAGGATGTCACTGTGTCTGTGTACTCATCGAGGCTTGTGGTTGCTTCCCTGAACACATTCCAATCAGTGCAGTCAAAGCAGGACTATAGTTTTTCAATGCCCTCGCTTGTCCACCTTTTCGTTGTTCTGACCACAGGCGTAGCAGATTTTAGTTTCTGCCTGTAGGTCGGAATAAGGTGAACTAAACAATGATCGGAGCGACCCAGAGTCGCCCGGGGAACAGAGCGATATGTGTTCTTGATTGAAGAGTAGCAGTGATCAAGTGTCCTCTCCCCTCTGGCGGGGCAGGTAACATGAAGTCTGTACTTTGGGAGCTCATGACTGAGGTTGGCCTTGTTAAAGTCCCCCAAAACAATGACCATGGAGTCCGGGAAGTCACACTACCCTCAATACCTGGGCAGCGAGTTGCATTTGCGCTTCACGTACGCAGGCTTGGGGGGGTGGGAAATGTAAACTCCAGCAAGAATAAAAGAGGTAAATTCCCTTGGAGAGTAAAAGGGTTGGCAGTTATAAAGAACGATTCTAGATTGGGGGAACAGACGTTAGACAGTACCGTGGTGTCGCTGCATCAGTCCTGGTTAGTGTAGAAGCATATTCCAGCTCCTCTTGATTTTCCCGCTGCCTCTGCGTCGCGGTCCGTCCGCTCTATGTAGTTGATGGCCTGCCAGTTGCAGCGCGTTGTCTGGGGTCGACTCACACAGCCAGGTCTCGGTGAAGCACAGGGCAGCGGCTCGAGAGAAGTCCTTGTTAGTGTGGCACAGGAGTTGCAGTTCGACCACTTTGTTGTTGAGAGAACGTAGATTTATGAGGAATATACTCGGGAGCGGTGTGCGTAATCCTCGTCGTCGGAGTCGGGTGAGTGCTCCAGAGCACTTCCCCCGGGTCCTTCTCCGTTTCAAGACCTTGAACGCAGCCACAGCCCCGCCGACGAGTATATCCAAATAATTCAGCGAGTAAGAGATATCCGGAACAATGTTTGAAGGTACCGTATGTCTGATGTTAAGGAATACCTCTCTTGTGAAAGTGATCTTTGTGGGATTACTGCATACAACACAAACAAACAAATACACACAAAACAGCAAGGAGCAGTACACCGTGGCAGCCATCGTCAGCGCCACAAACCTGATCTTGCAGCATAGGGACTAACCTACATTATCATTTTACTATATCTCCAGTCCATCAATTATTTCCTTTTTAACATATGTTGCATCAGTAATGCAGGTCGGAGTCGACACACTGGATTATTTCTTACGATCCTGTACCGTGGGCACTCATTCAGGCAGATTGGTGAAGCTTACTGCATTCACAGATGTGAAGTGGTTGTGAGGTGATGCAGGACCAGCTATTAAAGTCCATGTGCAGGCCACTTTTGTGACCTGTGTTGGTTGTGAACCAAAGAAGCAGCCAGCTTCTCCATTTTTTTTCTTCCTGTATTATTTTTCCACAAAGTGTATGGTGGAAGGGTAGGTCATAAACTGGTAAACAAAAGACAGCCATCATTGAGTATTGCACTTTCTGTCTCATTAATTCGGGAGGTAGAAAACATTGAGCTTGTTGACAAGTAATCTGTCGCAGATAACTAAAATGCACACCAAAGCGAGATGTATTTCTAACGTTTCTGTTGGTGCACTGAAATGGGGAACTAAATGATATGGGGGATGGAAAGAACCCATAATGATAATAGAGTGAAGATAAACACAAAATGCTGGAATAACTCAGCGGGTCAGACAACATCTACGGAGAAAAGGAATAGGTGAGGTTTTTGGGTCAAAACCCTTCAGTCGAAACTAGCATCTGCATTTCCTTCCTGCACATGAGAATAGAGTGGGTGGGCGTGAAGCAACAGGTCCATTATGGGGGGAAATGTGAAGTTATGTGTTTTATAAAACGAGGTGAGAAAACTTGGTTTAAATAGGGAAACCCTTAATATTAATATTCAGAGGGACCAGCACACGGAGCACAGAAAATTAACAAGTAAATCCAGGAAGTGATTGGAAAGACAAATGACCTTTATTGCTGGTGTTTATTGCAGGCAAATTGGAGCACTGGCTAAGGAAACTTAACTTGCACAAAGCACAGGAATCATATCTGCAATGCACTTTTAGTGTCTGCAAGAGTGCAAGTGTGTCTGAAATTTAATCACTAGTCTACTCACTCCGACCTGCACGAGATAACCACTTATGAGGTGTTTGTGCAGTCATCAACCAGAACCAGAAAAAGAAAGGCTTGAGCAGAATGGACCTGCATACTGTGGAGTTTACAAGAATGAGAGGTTATGTCATGAAATAATTTATGGCTCTTTGGAGGAATGACACAAAGTACTTGTTGAGATTCTGATGCCTCTGGAGAACATAGAATTGGGGAGCATTGAATCAGGAAATTGTGCAGCCATTTTAGAACTGAAATGAAGCAGGCTTTCTTTTAAGTGTAGGATAATTAAACTTTGGAATTATGTACCTTGGAAGGTTGTGGAAGCACCATTGCAGGGCATGTTGAAGATGGAAAATTACAATTGTAATTTAAAGAGAAAATGGTAGGGAATTGGCCATGTTTTTTTTTTTGAATGGTAGAGCAGACTTATTTATTCTGTTTATATGTATATAATGTACTGAGCTTTTACCCCCAATTAAAGGCATTTTAACACAAATGTCCATCCTGAATATATTTTGTAAGTACATTTATGCTTCTGTATTTGTTAACTTTACTATTATTTTTAAACCTTTTTATGGAGCATTTATTGGGATTGTAAATTTGGACCAGGGTCTTCTGCTTGAAGTGTTTATCATTAAGCTTCTGCTACATAAGGGAGGATTATTGTTGTAATTTTATTGTTTTCTAACCTCCTTGCCCTGAGATAGATGATCACCAGTGTTTATTGGAGTAACATTTGTTGAAACCCTGCATATGTGTTAAGTGGTTAATTTCAAACAGTGTGCAGAGTAAATTAAGCTGTTTTTTGAGTTTGATTGGATGTCTCTGAAGAAGGGATTGCAGGCAGAAATTTGACTTTCAACCCTGTTTCATGGGATGATTGACAATACTGTATTTTGGTTTTAAATTTAAGTTGTCGTAATACTGTTGTGCTAAAGCAGTGGATTGGTAAATGGATTTTTAAAGGTTTTGTTTTGTAAAAGCTGTGGCCTCCCATCTCTTTCTTTTGCTCCTTTACTTAACTATACTTGGCTGCAATTAATGGGTGTTGGCTCTCAAGCTGTAAAACCTATCGCTTTACATTTAGTTTTAGTTTTTCTTCCCCTAAATACATTGAACCGCACTGGGAAATAATTTTGCCAACGCAGATGATATTTTGCGATCAGTATTTCTCAGTGAACCTGGATGATGTGTGTCTGTTTCAAACAAGGATGTTTGCAGATCCATGCCCTTTGGTGTTTCTGTGAATTTGCCAGGCACTTGCTAGTTTTTCTAGAAGAGAAAAATCCATCCAGGAAGATGGATCAGAGCATTTGCAACCAGATTCTTGTGTTGAGGCATTTGCTTTGTCTTGAAATGGGAATTTTCCACCAGACAGGGCATTGATAAGATAAGTTGCTTATATTCATTATGGTTTTTTTCCGCATTCAACACTCAGTTGTGCATTGAATTTTGAAGACAAATGCCATCTTGCTGCCATTTCGCATTTGATAATAGGATTCTTATTACTTCACCTAGTATTTGAGGAATTAAAATCCAAATCTACACTTTTCCTTTGTTCTACTTATTCAAATAGCTTTTTTCAAAGTATAAAAAGCCAGTGACGAAGATTAAAATCAAAGCTTAAAAAAATATTGACGAACTTTCCTCCTCCTTCAAAACACAAATTAAATCTGATGTTCATAGATTCAAGCAATCTAATTTACTGAGCAGTGACGGAGGCACAAGGGCAGAGGCTGTTGTATAGTGGCCACCTGTGGTTGCATTTGATTTTGTGCTGATTGATTGTGATTGTATGTGAGAGTTAGTTTTGGCAGGTAGCACAACGGTGGGTAACTTTGTGGCAGGTAATTGAAGAGGAAGTGAATGTGGAGCTGTTGCTCTATATGCAGTTAAGATCAAATTAAATAAGAGGGATCCACAGTGACTGGCCTTTTTATAAACTGGCAATAGTCACTGCTCCTCCCCCTTCCTTCACTTCTGATCCATGTGTGTTTTTTTGGCTTGCGAGTTATTAGTAGTTTGCATCTAATTTTTAATACTTAATTCCATGCCAGGTTGGATGAAAAAAAATCGTTGAATCCCAAGTAGTTCTAATCCCCATTTTAATTGTAGTCTTAATTACTCTCGATGTGCTCTACTGAATTGGCTGATTTGCATTTGTCAATGGGAAGTGAATAAAATCCAGTGGCAGCTGTGAATTGTTCACCTTTTTGGGTTTGCGCGTTGTGGAAAGATTGTTGTGTTCTGGATTGTTGAGAAAAGGAAGAATGCTCAAGCTGTTGTGAAGTCAGCATGGGAAATTATCTTGGGACTTAAATGCAAGAGGTGCTAGTCTCGAGCTGTGGAGATTTGTCCTTTCGTGAGGAGCAACCACTATTCAGATGGGGGAAAGAGGCTCTGAAAGAAAATGCAAATTTCCTGACAGCAGATCAGGGTGACCAAGCACAATTTTTGTATTGAGCTTCATTTTTGTTAGGTAGTTCTCCATTTCAACTGAACCCAAGTCTGTACCCACTCTGAAATGATTAGAATTGCAACAAAACTTTGACTCAATTACTTTGATCCTGTCAAGTCTGTTTTCTCAGTAGTTTGCAAGCTTTGAATTCCTATCGGCCAGTATATTTCTACTACAATTAGAATATGCCTTTGAAACTGCTGAGTTTTGGGAGCCGTATCATGTAATTGAAAATGTAAAAAGATCAAGATGGCGCAGTGGTAGAGTTTCTGCCTTGCAGCGTCAGAGATGCACATGTTTGATTCTGACTATGGGTGCCATCTGTACGGAGTTTGTACATTCTCCCCGTGACCGTGTGGGTTTTTCCCGGGTGCACTGGTTCCCTCCCACATTCCAAAAACGTACAGGTTTGGAGGTTAATTGGTTATGGTAAAGATTGTAAATTGTCCCTCGTGTGTAGGATAGTGGTAGTGTAGGAGAATCGCTGGTCAGCGCAAACTCAGTGGGCCGAAGGGCCTATATCTGCACTGTATCTCTTGACTAAACTTTTAGCACAGTGTTTGGGATTATGAGACAGTTATAAGTTCTCCCAAAGGAAATGCGTCTCTTCAGAGTGATGCACCTTGAGATAGATATTCTGATGGATTTTGGACGATTGTGTTAATTTTAACCAGAGCAGTAGCCTGTATCCTCCATGCTATTTCACCATTCGGAGAAATTTGGAAAGGTTCATAAACAGAGCAGTGTCTTTGAATTTTAAAATTTTTTTACCAAGATTATACAGTAGTGTCGTTTTTGAATGTAGTTTAAATGTTCTAGAAGATGTTTTTTTTAAAAGTTGTTTGTGTGAAATATATTCAGCCGTTTTTAATGTTGGAAGTATTCAGCCAGTGCCAGTCAGCTGGATTACTGCAGAAGAGAATCCCAAACCTTTGCCGTCTGTGTCTACAGATATGTTTCATAACTTTACTCAAGAAAGGATTGGCATTGATTTTTAGAGTAGTTTTCCTAATTAGTAGGTATTCAGCGAGTAGAAAGGGAAAAGTAGAGTAAAGCAGCACGGTGGCGTAGTGGTAGAGCTACTGCTTTACAACACCAGAGACCTGGGTTCGATCATGACTGTGGGTGCTTGTCTGTATGGCGTTTGTACGTTCTCCCCGTGACCTGCGTGGGTTTTCTCCGAGATCTTCAGTTTCCTCCCACACTCCAAAGACGTACAGGTTTGGTATAATTGTAAAATTGTCCCTAACGTGTGTAGGGTAGTGTTAATTTTTAGAGATCGCTAGTCGTTGCGGACTCGGTGGGCCGAGGGGCCTGTTTCTGCGCTGTATCTCTGAACTAAACCTTTACAAACATATTAACAAGCACATGTCAACTTTACAGGACAAGACTTCTTGAGCTTCACTTCTGTGAATGTTACGATGTAAACAATGCAGCAGGTGAGGTACAGTATTGTTGTGTTTTACTTGTTATATATTTGCCCAGTGAGGTTGGTGAATGCATTAAGTCCAATGGCTCAAATGTCACATACGGACCGGATACGAGATTTTGTTGATGTACAGTATTTTGTTCAGCAGTTATTGCAAGTAACCAGTTAGGTGCACTGATTTCTACTGACTGTTGGATATGTTGGGAGGGTGCGATTGAAAATGATCATAAAATGCATCCGTTAATTTTTTACTTTTTACTTTGTCTCCGAAAGATCTGGTGCTTCACTCATATGGAGTCTTTGTTTCTGAATCTGGATGGTGACAAATACATCTTTAATAATATTGAGCAGGTTTTTTGATTTGAAGAAAGCAGCATGACCAAGTCCGATCTACCTCGACATGGTGTCTGCATGTTTTGCAGTACAAGTTACCGTCTGCCCTTCACGAGCAGTAAAGAGTTGCTGGACACAAAAAGCTGGAGTAACTCAGCAGATCAACAGCATTTCTGGAGAAGAGGAAGAATATGTGACGTCACCTATTCCTTTTCTCGAGAGATGTTGTCTAACCTGCTGAGTTACTCCATGTTTTTTTGTCCATCTTTGGTTTAAACCAGCAGCTGCAGTTCCTTCCTACACAGGAAAGAGTTGTTCTTGTCCTTCCCGATCCCCCTTTGGAGATACTGTTAACTGTTGCCATGTCACTGCACCTGGAGCCTGAGATTATTTTCATGAGTTTTGAACTGAAACTGGTCTCGTATCCGGTCTGGTGACATTTGAGCCATTGGACTTAATGCGTTCACCAACCTCACTGGGCAGATATATAACAAGTAAAACACAACAATACTGTACCTCACCTGCTGCTTGTTTACATCGTAACATTCACAGAAGTGAAGCTCAAGGAGTCTTGTCCTGTAAAGTTGACATGTGCTTGTTCATATGTTTGTAAAGAATAGAAAACGTAGTTTTAAAATCCAAAATAGATTGCATGTAAAATGTTACTTATTGCAAATGCATGTAAAATTATGTTTTCAGACTTTTGATGTGTGAATGGCTTTGTTTTGGAGAGAACATCTGTTACTCAAATCAGTTTACTTGGGATTCTTATTGGTGTATAGAATGACATGTTCTCCTCATACAGCTCAATGCCATATAAACATTGATCTTTGGCAATTTGTGATTCTGATTTTTTTTCCTTGGGGAAAGTAACTTGTGCTTCACCAGTACTAAGGAACTAATGGTGCTGGTCTTCATGACAAGCAAATGATTGATTCTTTTTTAAATTTTGCAGGTCCACAGCAACTGTGTGCGCCGTTAATTGGGACAATCATCTTGTGCAAATGGTGGAATTTGTTTATTATTGTTGTCGATACCAGGGAAGATTTTGCAAATGGGATGAAAATGACTTTTGAATACTCTGCCAGCGATTGAACAAGCTGAGCTGCTTTGCTGATTTTATTGCGGATGATGCTTCTGCTGTGGAACTCTACAATCTGAAATTGCATAACCGAGTACATACAGAAAACTGCCATAGGTTGGAACTCGTTATGGAGAAAACTAAAGATAAAGATAAAATTGATGAAAGATCTAGAATGACAAGGAGTGGTGGACGAAGTGCCCATAATTCTGGTGTTTTAATGGTTGGACCTAACTTCAGGGTTGGAAAAAAAATAGGATGTGGCAATTTTGGAGAACTTAGATTAGGTAAGAACCCTTAAATTACCTATATTACTGAAAATTGTGTGAATTTTTTACATTTATTAAATTATTTCATTTATTTTCTGTTTTCCAAGGGACCCACATTTGTTTTTATTTAAAATTTGGAGCATTGTTATATTACAAAAACTTGGGAAAATGTTAGAATTGGTCAGATTCTGGATCGTACTTTTTTGATTTAAAAAAATTCATGACAAAATGTTGTCTACATTCTTAAAATGTTTCATGGCAAACCCAGTCTTAACAATGTTGTTTAAAATGTTAAACTCTTAAAGACCCAGTTGGACATGGGGAAGAATTAAAAGAAAATCCTGTGTAATTAGATTTGTGCAATGTTTTCAGATTTTTTTCCACATTATCTGTTGACTGATTAATATCACCCAGGCCACTAGATTGAACTCTGTTATTGTTTTTTTGAAAAACAACATGCCATGAGAGAGTACCCATCCAGCTGAGAGGACACAGTGGATGTCATTTTTCATCAGTGTAACATTCTCTCTCTGTCCTAGTTTGGAGTATCAACCTCGACATTGTACTCATATTTCAGGGCTGGGAATTGAACATACAATCCACAGACATCGCATTCTGCGATGGTGCTTCTATTGAACTAAAGTTGAAGTGTATCACTTGAGTCGACAGAGACCTAGTGTTTTGGCAGTCTGTCCATGTTCAAACACCCCATTTCTTTTTGCAACTTATTACATGTTGGTTTGCCCTGAGAGGGTTTGACGTTTGTAAATTGCTGTACTTACTGCTGTTAACTTTATTGGTTGGTAAACCCTCAGTAGGAATACCAGGATTTTTAATTTCCTCTCGCAGTTAAATGCAAATTCTCAGGAACACTGTTAAATATTAACCTGGCAAATTACATGTCTGGTTGTCATGAGGGAGAATATAAACTATTATGACAAACTAACAAGAAATATAGAGACTGCTAATACATTTTTGTGTTAAGAAATATAAAGGAAGAGAGAAATAATTGAAGAGCAAGGAACTGGCAGAATTAAATGTTTTTTCTAGTAGAGACTGCCACCAACCTCCCAGTTATTAGTTAGTTAATATCAGGCATAGTAACTGGTTCTAAGTTCCATGGACATCCTCGTATCCTAGAAAAGGTAATTGTGCATTTGCAGTAATCTCCCAAAATATCCTAAAGAGCTGGCTATGTGTGAAGGATTGGAAAACTGCCCATGTGGTACCCTTATTCAAAAAGAATGCAGGCCAAAAAGTGCGTAATTATAAGCTGGTTAGCCTAACATCTATTAATGGAAAACTTATTTCAGAGGAAATAGCAGAACATTTGGAAAATCATAACCTGATGAAGCAGTCACCATGGTTTTAAGACGGGGAAAATCATGCCTGACTAATTTATTGGAGATCCTTTGAGGAAGTATGCAGTAGAGTGGTTAGCGAGGGATCAGCAGATGTAATATATTTGATTTTTCAAAGGTAGTTCAAAGTGATACACAGTTACTTTGTATGATAACTGATCATGGTGTTAATATATTAGCATGACCATAGGATTGGGTAGTGAGCAGGAAGCAGTAAGTAGTGATAGGGCTGACACCTTTTGTCTGGCAACTTGTGAGCAATGTGCTGTTTCTGAGATCAATGCTAGGCTTGCATCTAGAGGGCTGGGAGTAATGCTGTAAATCGCAGGTTGCCAAATTTAACAGCTGATTTAAAAAAAATTTTTTTAAAGCTGCAAAGGCGAGCTGCAAGAGGTTATAAGCAGTATATAGAGAGATATTGATAGTTTAATTTAGTGGGCAGTAAGGTGGTGTATAATGTGAAAAAATGTGAAGTTTACTTTGAAAGGAAGAATGATAATCATTAGAGAAACTACATCGAGATCCAGCAGGTAATAAGGGAGATTATGGAATATTCAAGAGAATTACTGCAGTGGTACAGGACAATAGTGAGGCCATATCTAGAATACAGTTTTTTATTTTTGGCCTCTTATTTAAGGAAAGTTGTATTGTCGTTAGAGCCATTGGGTCTCTTGGATGATCTTGGTATGGAGGATTATCTTGAAGCAGGGTTGGATAGGCTTGTCTGTACTTATTAGAGTTTAGTGGGATGAGGTGATCTTCTTAAAAATTAAGTGGTTGATTTGGTAAATGCCGGGAGGATATTTCCCCGCCAAGGACCAGAATCGGAAAAGGGCATTCATTTAAGGCAGATGAAGAATTTCACCGCTGAATTGAGTCTTGGGAATTCTTTGCCCAGAAATCTGTGGAGGATGAATCCTTGAATATACTCATCGCTGAGATAGGTTTTTAATCAGTAAGGGTTATGAGGACAGGGTAAGAAAGTGGATGAGGAATGTTGGGTCACTTGTAATCTTATCGAATGGTGCATCAGTGTTGAGGCCAATGGATTTATTTCTGTTTCTATTTATGGCAACCAAGGGCAACTACTCGTAACGATAAGGGAACAATATTGGTGCATCTTTCCCTGTTACAGCAAAATGATCGTTTTGGTTGCCAATGGAGAGATGCTTTTGGAATTATTTATAGGAAGGCTTTAATCTTAGATCTGTGCAAGTGTTCAAAGTTTTCTTTGTATGAACATTGTTTGTTTATTTCTTTCTGGGACATGGCAAAGAGTCTTTGTATTTGAACTGGGCACTGTTGGAATGTATTTTCAATCAAGCCTACAATGCTGAGGTGAAGATTGGTTGATGGGAAGAAGTCTTTAAAAAAATAAAATGTGATGGCAATTACAATCTAGTCAGTTGTCGTTATGGGCCCACAACTCCAGCCTCGAGGGAACCAGAGTGATAATTGGTTTAGAAAATAAAATATAGAACAGGTTACAGGTTCTTTGGCCCCTGATGTCTGTGCCGAACATGATGCCAAGACCATCTCTTATTTACCTGCACATAATCCATATTGCTCCATTCACTGCATATCGACATGCCTACCCAAAGGTGCCTTAATTGCTGCAATGATATCTGCCTCAACACCCCACACAGGTAGCATGTTCCAGGGACTCACTACCCCCCTGGGGATAAAGGTTCTGACTGTCTAGCCAATCTGTGCCTCAAATAATTGTATTGACTTCTATCAAGTCTCCCTGAAACCTTTGGTGTACCAGAGCAAACAATACAAGCATGTCCAATCCCCTGTAGCTAATGCCCCCTAATCCAGGTATCATTCTGTTGCACCCTTCATCAACCTTCATCTTCTGCAGCCTTTCCAAAGCCTCCACATCCTTCCTGAAATGCAGTGACCAGAACTGCATGCAATTCTCCAAATGTGGCCCAACCAAAGTCCTAGAAAGCTGCATTGTGACATCCTGATTGTTGCACTGAATGCCCAATCTTACCCCCTATCTACTTGTGTTGCCACTCTCAGGTACTTAGAGTTGGGCCCCAAGTACATCAAAGCTGTTAAGGGTTATGCCATTACTTGTATATTTTCCTCTTGCATTTGACCTTCCAAACCAACACCTTACCCTTGCTTGGATTGAACTCCATCTGCCATTTCTAGCCCATTTCTGTAGCTGATCGACATTCTGCTGTCTTCCTTGAAAGCTTTCCTCAGTCTCCAACCTGAGCAATCTTGCTGTCATCTGCAAACTTAATAACCAACGTATATATTTGCGTCCAAGCGTGTATGTCAAAACAAACAGCAGAGGTCCCAGCACAGATCCTTGTGTGATTCCCCTGGTCACAGACCTCCAGCCTCAATATTGCCCTTTCACCCCAACCCTCTGCCCTGAGCAGTAAGCCAGTTCTGAATCCATACGATAAAGTCACTGTTAATCCCATGCACCTTAATCTTAACCCACCACTCTATCTCCAGGTCCCTCGGGTTGGCCGACTTGGGGCTACTGACTATCCCGCGGTCTAGGCTTAAGCTCGGGGGTGACCGCGCTTTTGCGGTTGCAGCTCCTAGACTGTGGAACAGCATCCCACTCCCCATCAGAACTGCCCCCTCCATGGATTCCTTTAAGTCCAGGCTCAAAACCTATTTCTACTCCCTAGCATTTGAGGCCCTCTGAGGGGGTGCTGTGAACTGTTTATGTATGTGCTGTTATGTTTGTGTGCCATTGGATGTTCGTTCTTAGTACCTGAACAGATGTACAGCACTTTGATCAACGTGGGTTGTTTTTAAATGTGCTATACAAATAAAATTGACTTGACTTGACTAACCTTCTGGATCGATCTGCCACGGGGGGACTATTTCAAATGCCTAAATAAAATACATGTAGCCAACATCCACCAACCATCTCTCATCAAAGGCTTGGCAAGTAGAAAATGCTATGCCAGTACATGTGGTGAAAACAATACTTGAAGTGAGGAATGTTTATTATGACATTATTCTTTGTACTCCATGTTGTGTTTGGATTTACAAAGCAATTTTAAAATTGCTTAAACTTCTGTTTTGTGGCTTGGATCTGATTCCTGTATGAATGAACAATTTGGCAGTAGCCCCAGAAATTTGATCACGTAGCATTTATCTTTTGGACACAAATTGTGCAAAATTTATTTTCAGATGAAATATTAGAATTAGACTATATACCTCCTAGCTGCTGTGCCTGAGCATTTCCTTGCTTCATTATTCATGTAATGTTCTTTTCCTCGCCAAAATGAATTGGGACTCAAAGCTCCACATTGCATTCATCATGAAAGTATGTCAGTAGACCAGGAGTGCGTGCGTCTGGAGATAGAGAGAACTGCAGTTGCTGGTTTACAAACCCCCCCCAGTAATTTGAGTAACCTGGTGGGTCAGGCAGTAGATAGGCAACATTTCTGAAGAAGGCTCCCGACGGGGTCCTGAAGAAGGCTCAACGTCACCTATTGATTTCCTCCAGAGATGGTGCCTGACATGCTGAGTTACTCTGGCAGTTTTTAGCTAATGCTAGGACACAGGTTGTGCTTCTTAACTAATGAGATTTTGTTCACACACTTTCCAAATTGCACAAAGCACACTTACTGTAATAAGGAGTGCTTTCTGTGGTGCTAATTTCCAGATAAAGTCCATGGGTTCTTCAGTAATGATATTGCGAGCAGCACTTTGTTATGAGAAGTGTCGTGATGGTCATGACTAGCAGTAAGTCAGGACATTAGTTCAGGAAGCAAGGACTCTGCATGGGCCTTTAGTCCCGCAGCATCTTCAGAAACACCATCTCTACTGTGACTCCTTTTAATGCTCAAAGCCTTGCAAACTTAGGGTTGTCTGTGCCTAAACCTGAGGACAAGGCAATACTTTATTTATGAAGAGATAGTCTGAATTTAGAAGGATGAGAGGAGATCTTATTGAAACGTATAAGATTATTAAGGGGTTGGACACGTTAGAGGCAGGAAACATGTTCCCAATGTTGGGGGAGTCCAGAACAAGGGGCCACGGTTTAAGAATAAGGGGTAGGCCATTTAGAACTGAGATGAGGAAAACTTTTTCAGTCAGAGCGTTGTAAATCTGTGGAATTCTGTGCCTCAGAAGGCAGTGGAGGCCAATTCTCTGAATGCATTCAAGAGAGAGCTGGATAGAGCTCTTAAGGATAGCGGAGTCAGGGGGTATGGGGAGAAGGCAGGAACGGGGTACTGATTGAGAATGATCAGCCATGATCACATTGAATGGCGGTGCTGGCTCGACGGGCCGAATGGCCGCCTCCTGCACCTATTGTCTATTGTCTATTTCACCGAATAACGGGGTGGCATTGTGAGCACCAGTGTTTGGCAGTTCTGTCGGCTTCCCATATGTGCAGCCCATTGACTTGACTCATGACTAAAACCGCCTGCATGAAAAAGCCTGACCTTAGCATCAACATGGGAGATTTCCACCACTTCATTGTACAGCACGTTATGGATCAGGAAGAATTTTCTCATGGTGAAATATCTGGCAACATGACTCTTTCATCCTGAGGGAGTCTGAATGCCCGGTACCTTTAGAAACATAGACAATAGGTTTAGGAGGAGGCCATTTGGCCCTTTGAGCCAGCACTGCCGTTCAATATGATCATGGCTGATCATCTAAAATCAGTGCCCCATTCTGGCTTTTTTCCCCATATCCCTTGATTCCCTTAGTCCTAAGAACTAAATCTAACTCTCTCTTGAAAACATCCAATGAATTGACCTGCACTGCCTTCTGTGGCAGAGAATCCCACAGATTCACAACTCTCGGGGTGAAAACGTTTTTCCTTATCTCAGTCCTAAATGGCTTACCACATATTCTTAAACTGACCCCTGGTTCTGGACTCCCCCAACATCGGGAACATTTTTCCTTCATGGGTGCATTTCCTGATGTCAGGGCCACCTGCAGGGTTGATCCTGGGGAAGAAGGTCCCTCCTGCACTTTCCTACCTCCTCACTCGTATGCTCTCTGATCACAACAGTGGAACACTAATACAACAAGAGCCACATATGTACCATGAAAACAGTGGAAAACGGCTTTTACTTCCTGCAGCAACTTGCAGTGTATGCCAAGCAGATGGGGAGACGATTTTTGTGTCATGCAATTTGTGCTGTCAGCTTTGCAAGCCAACAGTGGCTTTGGAAGACTACCATGGAGATCTGACTCTGTGGCAGAGCCTGAAGAACAGAAGGATAAAGAAGGTGGCAGTGAGCAGGAAGCAGGTTGTGTCTACCAAGAGGATGTTGCTCTTCAACATCTCCTAAATGAGGAGAGCCCAAATGCATTGTCAGCATGGGCTGTAAGGAGCCTGCATAGATGTGGCCTTGAATGCAAACTAAGTGCCTCCATAGCTTTGCTCATTGCCACCAAAACAGTACTCGTGGGATTGGACAAGACAGCCGAGATGATGCTTTAAACCCTCTTGCACCAGTGGTGGAGGTCCGTGTTTGAATAAATCCCTAGTTCAGTTATTTTGGTTGCTTTTTCTCTCGGACCTGTTGAGAAGCACTTCAGTTAAAGAATACAGAGCCCTGCATAAAATACACTTCCCTATGAAAGCCTCCACTCTACCAGTACAATCGGGAATAGAAATTTTGACGTTAATAGGGTGGATATGAATTTTTTTTCTGCTAATTTGGATTTTGGCCAGTCGTACGCTGTTTTTGGCTCTAGACCATCCCTAAATGCATCAATGTTTTTGTGTATTAAAAATAGATGCATTTGATTTCTCGCTGTACTTTTTAAATTTATGTCTTTCATCAAGGACCAGTTCAAAGTGTATTTTATTGGATCTGTGGCAGTTTTCTGACTATCAAACTCACAAATATAGAAGCATTTAAGAGACATTTGGAGAGGTACATGGATTGGTGAGGTTTTGAGGGATATGGTCAAACATGGGCAAATGGGACTAGCTGAGAAGGTGCATTTAAGTCATCACAGATTAGTTGTGCCAAAGGGCCTATTTCCATGTTGTGTGTCTCTTAACATTCTATGACTGTCAAGGCTGCTTTATCAAGGGGGGCTGAGGGAATGCTCTGTGTTCTGTTTCACAGAGACACGGCTCACCCCTAGCTCCCCAGACTCAGCCGTCCAGCCGGAAGGCTTTTCCATCCATTGTACGGACCGAACACAGGCATCTGGGAAAGGGAGAGGCGAGACTGTCTGACTCATGGTCAACTCTTCGTGGAGCTCAGACATGGCAGTTCTGTCTAACTCCTGCTCTCCGCACCTGGAACATCTGGCGGTGAAGTGCCGCCCCTTCTACCTCCAGAGGGAATTCACCTCCATCATCCTGACCGCGGTCTACATCCCAACCCAGGCAGACGTCCGTCTGGCATTGGATGAGCTGCACGCCGTGGTCAACAAGCACCAGACAGCGTACCCCAAAACCTTTACCGCCATAGCCGGAGACTTCAACAAAGCCTGAAAAAATCACTCCCAAACTACCACCAACATGTTGCCTGCAGCACCAGAGGATTAAACACCCTTGACCACTGCTGTACGGCCATCAAGCCTGCCTGTCGCTCCATCACTCGCCCTCACTTAGGGAAATCCAACCATTCAGCGGTGTTGCTTCTTCCTGCATACACGCAGCAACTGAAGAGCGCAACCCCAGCAGTGAGGACTGCACAGGACTGGTCTGGGGAGGCAGAGGAACAACTATGGGACTGCTTGGAGTCAGTAGACTGGGCAATGTTCAAGGAATCGGCAACAAACCTGAATGAACGTCTGCAGTTTTTTTTCCTCGACCTAGAATGAATACGCCACAGTCGTTACAGACTTCGTAAGGAAATGTGTGGAGCACTGCGTTCCTACAAAAAAACATCCAAGTGTTTCCTAACCAGAAGCCTTGGATGAACCAGGAGATGAACATTCTTCTGAGGACCAGATCCCGGGCATTCAGGTCTGCTGACACAGAGGTCTATAAGAAGTCCAGATACGACCTTGACAAGGCCATCAAAAAGGCAAAAAGGGACTTTTGCTCAAAGCTGGAGGATGAGGCGGATGTTTGGCATCTGTGGCGGGGATTGAATGCCATCAGCTCCTACAAGGCAAAATCAGGAGGCAAATCAAATGATATCAACTTGCCAGCTGTCACAACAGATCTACTGAGGATGTGATCTCACTGGCTCTCCACTCCGCACCGCACCACTTGGACAATAAAAACATTTGCGTCAGGCCTTGGTTATCGACTACAGCTCGGCATTCAATACCATCATCCCCTCTGAGCTGGTTACCAAGCTCACGGAGTGGGGTCTCCACGCATCCCTCTGCAATTGGATCCTCGACATCCACATCCACAGACCACAGTCTGTTCGAATTGTCAGAAACACATCTTCCTCATTAACAATCAGTACGGGAGCACCTCAAGGCTGCGTGCTCAGCCCCCTGCTCTACTCACTCTATACTCATGACTGTGTAGCCGGACACAGTGCGAACTCCATCTTCAAGTTGGCCGACGACACCACCGTTGTTGGACAAATTACAGATGGTGATGGGTCAGAGTATAGAAGTGAGATCGACTGATTGACCATAAGGTGCCAGCACAACAACCTGGCTCTCAATATCAGTAAAACCAATGAACTGATTGTGGACTTTGGAAGAGGAAGGATGTGGACCCATAATGCTGGAGAAACTCAGCATCTCTGGAGAGAAGGAATGTGTGATGTTTCAGATGGAGACCCTTCTTCAGACTGACTTGGTGTTTAGGCATTTAAGATATAGGCATACCTTTGTGCTTTTCATTTATGGAAAGAGTTAAATTAACTTGGCATTCAGTCATAAGATTAAGAGTGGGAATATTGAGTGTAATTTGAGTAATTTTATTTCACTTGCCTTAAATTCCTAGTGCCAAATTTAACGTTGAATTTATGTTGAAATGTAATGGTATTTTAAAATTTAATTTCAAAGTTTTTCTCTTTTTTGCATTTTGTGCAACTTTTTTTGGGTCGGCTATAAAGAGTCCATGTCAGGAAGTGATTGGAATGACCCAGATCAGAGGCAGCTCGTTGTGTTATTAGAAGGGAATAAGGCAGTAAATGTTTGCTGGTGTCTGTTGTCTTGGACAAAATATTCTTGGTCCTAAAAACCTGATTATGCATTTGACTTCTCAGTAAAATGATAGAGATAAGAGCAAAAATCTATTCTCCTCAGTTGTAAGGTTTTTGCTCAAGGTTGTTGCAAGGTTCAGTTAATTTTGCATCAGGTACAGCAACAGTTCTACACCTTTTCATTGTATCACACCTTTTTTAATAGAAAAGAATGTATTTACAGTACTTCAGAGATAAAAAGGAGATCTTATCAGAAAGAAAACTTGGATAAATACATCCGAAGTTGAGATGCAGACATTCTGGTTCTGGCTGAGATGATGACAAGAAAATGTAAGTTGAAGTGGGTGCTGCAGGTGATGGTTCATTCTTCCAAGGTTTTACTGGAATAATGTGCTGGTTGTCCAAGATTCTGTGCTGGATGAGTCATCTTGTATCTGGTTGACAGTGGCAGGTTTGAAATAAATCATGGAGAAATTGAGCAAGATGATCCTTGTAAAGGCACCTGATACCAAGGGGCAGTATTTAGAGTTAGTTTAGTTCAGAGATACAGCACAGAAACAGGTCCTTCGGCCCACCGAGTGCGCGCTGACCAGCGATCCCCGTTTCCTAACATTATCCTACACGCACGAGGGAACAATTTCAAAATGTTACCAAGACAATAGCCTACAAACTTGTACACCTTTGGGGTATGGGAGGAAACCCATGCAGTTCATGGGAGGAACGTACAAACTCCGTACAGATGGCATCCATTGTCAGGATCGAACCCGGATCTCTGCTGCTGTATGGTAGCAACTCTACCGCTGCGCCACTGTGCTGCCCAAGTTGAGGAAGATCAGAGTCCAAACATAAACATAGCACAAAAAGTAAGGAAATTTGTGTTTGGTAGATTATTTCTTTGTTGCAACAATGCTTCTTGGCAATAAATCTTATACCGTTTGAAAGCCTGTTTATTTCCCTTTTAAATGGTGCCACATTTGTAAGGAACATGAATTTGTGGGATGAGCAGCAGAGCTGAGTATGTGGGTTGCGCCCATGAAAAATCTGCCAAATCTTCTCTGCCAATGCCAAACAGCTTATTCTGCCATTGACTCTTGTTCGGTGTTGCTTGGTGGATTGGATGATTGAAGTCTGAAGAAACAAGACATATTGGCAATTTAACAATTTATTCATTTAATAAACAGGAGCCTCAGTAGCGTGTGGAAGAACCATACACAGCCACAACAGCCTGGCACCTCCTCCTCATGCTGGTCACCAGCCTGGTCACACACTGTTGTGGGATGGCATCCCATTCTTCAACCAGCATTTGTCGCAAGTCAGCCAAAGTGGTTGTGTTGGTCACTCTGGCACGAACAGCATGCCCAAGCTGATCCCACAAGTGTTCAATGGGGTTGAGGTCAGGTCTGCTGGCAGGCCATTCCATCCTCTCCACTCCCAAATTCTGGAGGTAGTCTCTGAGAAACCCTGCTCTGTGGGGGCGAGCATTGTCATCTTGGAGGATAGAGTTCGGTCCCAGACTGTGGAGATATGGGATTGCCACTGGTTGCAGAATCTCATCTCGATATCTCTCTACATTGAGATTGCCTCCAATGATGACAAGCCTCGTTTTTCCAGTGAGGGAGATGCCGCCCCACACCATCACACTGCCTCCACCAAAAGATGTTACTCTACCGGTGCAGCAATCAGCATAGCGTTCTCCGCGTCTTCTCCACACTTTGACCCTATGATCCAACTACCGTAGGCAGAATCTGGACTCATCGCTGAACATAACGTTCCTCCACATGTTCAGGTTCCAGTGCACGTGTTGCCGTCACCAGCGCAAACGGGCCTGACGGTGAAGGGCAGTCATGGCAGGCTTCCTGGCAGCCCTATGAGACCGGAGATCGGCTGCGTGCAGTCTGTTCCGAATTGTCTGGGCAGAGAGCCGTCGGCCATATCGTCCTGCAAACCTTGACTGCAAATCTGTAGAAGACAGCCTACGGTTCCTAAGTGCTGACAGGGTGAGGAAACGATCTTCTTCGGGTGTCGTCTTCTTGGGACGCCCACTTCGCGGCCTGTCTCTGACATCCCCCGTTATATGGAACTTGGCCTTCACTTTGGAGATGGTACTAGGGCTCACTCCAAATAATGCCGCAACTTGGTTTTGCGGAACACCAGCTTGAAGTTGCCCTATCGCACGGGCCCTATCCAGATCAGTCAAACGTGGCATGCCGATTCTTGGAGCAGACACCTACTGACCACTGTAGCAGGGCCCATGCTCACAGATGCTGCCAGTCAGGTGCCAATCAGGCACCTGATTGTCAGCACCTGGGGGTACCAGAAGCTCAAAACAAGAGTCAATAGCAACAGCAGAATAAGTTCTTTGGCATTGGCAGAGAAGATTTGGCAGATTTTTCATGGGCGCAACCCATATACT
The DNA here is from genome assembly GCF_053455715.1 of Rhinoraja longicauda. Classification (NCBI taxonomy): domain Eukaryota; kingdom Metazoa; phylum Chordata; class Chondrichthyes; order Rajiformes; family Arhynchobatidae; genus Rhinoraja; species Rhinoraja longicauda. The sequence goes on along the minus strand of NC_135955.1, from coordinate 64,182,318 downwards.
CAGCTCTGCTGCTCATCCCACAAATGCATGTTCCTTACAAATGTGGCACCATTTAAAAGGGAAATAAACAGGCTTTCCAACGGTATAAGATTTATTGCCAATAGCATTGTTACAACAAAGAAATAATCTACCAAACACACATTTCCTTACTTTTTGTGCTTTAAACATCTGAACATGGGAGGACTGAGGTAACAGTGTGTGTGTGTGTGTGTGAAGAGAAGCTATTCCTGAAAATGCTTTGGTTACAAGTGGGCTGAAGTATGGTCTGCCCGACAACATATGTCCAGGGTGAATGCTATCATTAACTGCGAGGCTGCAGAGGTTAAAAGTGGACAGTGATTGTAAGTACTCACAGATGATGTCTTTTGTGAGATTGATAGTTATTTCGTCAGTGTCCAAAATTAAATTGGATTATTTGGGTACAGGTACTGTAAAAAAAAAAGAAGGAAGTTGTCAATTGTGCAGTGGGGTTGATGCATAGCGTGCGGGGCATGGGCTTTAGTGTTGGATGTTAGTTTCTGATTAAATATTTCCGAAGTTCGAAGGGGAATGATGGAAGGTGACATGTTCAGAGTACGATATGCAATTAAAAAAAAAAAAAAGGTTGAGTCGGTGTATCCCCAAGGAAGCATGTTGAAGAAAGTGAGATTGGCAGAGTTTGTGTCTAAAGTGCCATGAGGATATGTGATGTGACAAACCTCTAAGTGACAAAAGTTTGAAGGAGGGTCTCGACCTGAAATGTCGCCCATTCCTTCTCTCCAGAGATGCTGCCTGTCCCACTGAGTTACTCCAGCATTTTGTGTCCACCGATTTAAACCAGCATCTGCAGTTCTTTCCTATGGAACTTCTATTGGTATTGGTTTATTATTGTGCCTACCAAGATACAGTGGAAAATTGTCTTTTGTGGGCTGTCCAGGCAGATCATGCCATACATGAATGAAATCATCGCATATACCGTATAACAGGCAGTGTAAAAGAGATGGGGAAACAATGCAGAATATAGAGTAAGTTCAGATGTTTAAAGTACAAGTCTACAACGAAGTAGATCAGATGATCAGGACGTCACCCTTGGCTTATGAGAGGTCTAATCCAGAGTCTGTAGCATCTATACTGTTGAATATTGAGCTGCCAATTCCAACTTTTCAGCCATGTTTCTGTTGTAGGTGTAATATCCCAGTTCCCTGATCCAATCCACACCCTGAGTTTGTCTGCCTTGCCTATTAAGCTCATCACATTGAAATAAACACAATTTAAACCATCGATCTTTCCACTCTTTGCAGTGCACCGACCTCTCCTGTCTGTTCATCTTGCTGTCTTTGATTATAATATTTGCCCCAACTTCTCATCTGCCTCTTTTCTGCTCTGGGACCTCCCCCTCTGCTTCCTGGGTAGCACAAACAAACCTCCCTCCCAGCTTATTGGTGGTGCTCCCTTTCAGGTGCAACCCTTCTTTCTTGAACAGGTCATCTTTGCCACAGACACGTCCCAACGATCCAAAACCTGAGCCCTTGCACCAGCTCTTCAACCACATATTCATTTGACCTATCCTTATATTCCTGCTCTCACTCACGTGTCTGAATGATTCAATGATACTTTATTGTCACCTGTACCTAGGTACAGTGAAATGCTTTGTTTTACATACAGACCTCACCTAGGCAGTACACGTTTCGCCATACTTTGGTACCGACAAAGTTACAAGCAGTGCTATCTTCTGCCTGCTGCAACATGTGGCGGCGGCCCAAGCAAACAGCGCTGTTTTAAATCTTCCCGCTGCTGCTTTACTATGCTTTACCTCTTGGCTGGGATATTTTTTGAATCTGAAGGTATGTGCTTTCAAACATCTGTATCTTTTGCCTGAGGGGAGAAGACTGAATGACTGGGGTGTGAGTAGTCCTAAATTACGCAGGCTGCTTTCCTGAGGCAGTGTGAATTGGAGTCTATTTTGGGGGGAGCGGGGAGCTGAGGAGGCTGGTGTGCATGATGGACTGGACTGTTTCCACAACTCTATCCTAGGAAGGAGCCGTACGAGAGCAAGTGTTCTGAGAGAGCCTCGAAAAAAGGACGAATATTGGAATTAATTACTTTGGTCTGTAATGTAAGAACAGTCACGAGTGAATAATTTCAATTAACTTTGAGGTTTTGTTTGTGCGTGATCCATGGAAATTTTCAAGTGAATGACGTTGACACAGTTCTGCTCTTAGCAGTTTCAAAGAAGTGGTGTATTTGAATATGTGGGAAATGCTGGCTGTATTGAGGAACAAAATGTTGTAACTTCCTTTTGGGAATGATTCCGTTCATTGCAGTTATTTGCAAATCGTTGCGCTGTTAAAGTAGTTTTCTCAGAGAAATGTGGAGTGGCACCAAAGATTCCTTCCCTGAGGCTTTGGAGGAAAGCTCTTGTGGTGTACATCAGTGGCAGTTTCCCCCAAATAAGGCTGTGGATAATTTAGATAATCCCTTGTCAATAACTTTTTGATCCTTTTTGATTTTCGGCTATTTATTTGAAGGACTCTTTTCACAGACAGCCAAGAAAGAAGGAAAAAGAGACATGCATTTATGTGCAGGCTTCACACCCTCAGGCCATTCCAAGGGCCATTATGGCTAATCAAGTATTTTTTAGAAGTGTAGTTACTGTGGTAATTGAAGAACATAATAGAGCATTGGAAGCTCAATGGAAACAGTGTTAATACTTGTGTTTAATTTTCTGCAGTCAGTTATTTTAGAATTGATCTACAAAGATGTATAATCTCTGGAATGTTTAGCAAGAACCAGGCAAAGAACTTTATTCTCTCCTGCTTTTGCACATCGGCAAATAATGAGTAATGGTTGAATAAGAAGTACTGGAGACTTGGGAATTAGTTCCACTTTTCACTTGAAACTAATTTTATTATTAATTTGTGCCTGACAAAGTTTGTGTACTAATGCACTTCACGGTCAGTGCTGCAATGTGTTCCCACCTTTGTGTTGGCGACGCAAGTCATCTCAATTCACTTAAATTAATTTGTAACGCCGGTCTGCTTCCTTCGCCTCCCGTTTCCCCTTCATCCCCATCTAATAAGTTGATCGCCCTCCAGTTTCCCAGCAGATATTTAATCATTCTTTACTTGTATTTACTCCACCACGTGTTTAGTTTTGAGATTGTTCCCACAAGCTCCACGTTTAATTGTCTCAAATGCAGTTCTTACTCCCCTCGCGGCTCTGGGAAATGAATAACTTTGACCACGGCACTTCATTCTTCTCCATGGTTGAGCTATTTTGAGGTTTTGAACCACACAAATTTTAGATTATAGCATGGTTAATCTTGAACTCTATTTCTGACCCACACTTGGGAATAATTTCTTCACAGCAGATGACCAATTTGTGTTGTCTTCTGTACACCACCAGTTTGTTTGGGCAGTAGCAGGGTCCTGGCTTCAGTAAGCCAGGGCCTTGCCCACTATTTAAAAATTGCGATGAAGTAATTCTGTCACAACCGCACACCCATCATGTTTGACACCCAATGCTGACCTCATTGGCAATTGGCTGCTAAGAAGCAATTGACCTAAATAGAGATTTCAGAGGATAATAATTTAATATTTTTAGAGGCTGCTCTGTAGATTGGTGAATCAATCACCAGGCCCCCACTCCCTCACCTTTACCATGGATGTCCAGTCACTCTACATTTCCATCCCCCACAAGGATGGTCTTGAGCCCTCCGTTTCTTCCTTGACCGTAGAACCAGCCAATCCCCATCTACTAACACTCTCCTCCGCCTAGCAGAGCTGGTTCATACCTATAACAACTTCTCTTTTTAATTCCTCCCACTTCCTCCAAACCAGAGGCGTAGCTATGGGCACTCGCATGGGCCCTAGCTATGCCTGCCTCTTTGTCGGGTACGTCGAACAATCCCTGTTCTGGGCGTACACTGGCCCCATCCCCGAACTCTACTTCCTCTACATCGACGACTGCATTGGTGCTGCCTCTTGTACCCATGCAGAACTCACTGACCATACACTTCACTTCCAATTTCCATCCTGCTCTTAAATATACTTGGACTATCTCCGACATCTCCCTCCCGTTTCTGGACCTCACCATCTCCATCACAGGAGACAGACTAGTGACTAACATCTACTATAAACCCACTGACTCGCACAGCTATCTGGACTACACTTCTTCCCACAAAAAATCTCCTGCAAAAAGTCTATCCCCCACTCCCAATTCCTCCGCCTACGCAGTATCTGCGCCCGGGATGCGGTGTTTCACACTAGGGCATCAGAGATGTCTTCATTCTTCAGGAAACGGGGCTTACCCTCTTCCATTATAGATGAGGCTCTCACTAGGGCCTCTTCAACATCCTGCAGCTCCGCTTATGCTCCCCCCCCCCCCCCCATTCGTAACAAGGGCAGAATCCCCCTCGTTCTCGCCTTCACCCCATCAGCCAGCGAATCCAACAAATCATCCTCCAACATTTCCGTCACCTCCAACGGGACCCCACTACTGGCCACATCTTCCCATCCCCTCCCCTCTCTGCGTTCCGCAGAGACCGTTCCCTCCGTAAGTCCCTGGTCCACTCGTCCCTTCCTACCCAAACCACCCCATCCCCGGGCACTTTCCCCAGCAACTGCAGGAGATGCAACACCTGTCCCTTTACCTCCCCCCTCAACTCCATCCAAGGACCAGATCTTTCCAGGTGAGAGAGGTTCACCTGCACCTCCTCCAACCTCATCTATTGTATCCGCTGCTGTAGATGTCAACTTCTTTACATCGGCGAAACCAAACGCAGGCTCGGCGATCGTTTCGCTCAACACCTTCGCTCAGTCCGTCTTAACCAACCTGATCTCCCAGTGGCTGAGCACTTCAACTCCCCCTCCCACTCCCAGTCTGACCTTTCTGTCATGGGCCTCCTCCAGTGCCATAGTGAGGCCCACCGGAAATTGGAGGAACAGCACCTCCTATTTTGCTTGGGCAGCTTGCAGCACAGCGGTATGAAGATTGACTTCACCAACTTTAGATAGTTCATCTGTCTCTCTCTTCCTCTCCCCCTTCCCAGTTCTCCCTCTATCTTCCTGTTTCCACCTATATCCTTCCTATGTCCCGCCCCCCTGACATCAGTCTGAAGAAGGGTCTCGACCTGAAACGTCACCCATTCCTTCTCTCCTGAGATGCTGCCTGACCTGCTGAGTTACTCCAGCATTTTGTGAAATAAATACCTTCGATTTGTACCAGCATCTGCAGTTATTTTCTTACACTTTTGTACTTTTGTTTAGTACATTGCTGTCTTCCAAATAATCTGCAAACATTTGTTTTGGGTTTGGGCGGTAACGTTGTCTGTTCTTTATAAATGTGGACCAAGTGTTAAAAAGATCCTAGGCAATTGGTAATGTCGAAATAGGAACTGAAAATACAAAAGTGAACTGGGAATATCGGGCAGCATCTATGGAATGAAATCAAGCAAAACTTTTAGGTTGTGTGGAAAAGAACTGCAGATGCTGATTTATACTGAAGTGCTAGAGTAACTCGGCGGGTCAGGCAACATCTCTGGAGAAAAAGGATGGGTGATGTTTTGGGTGGGAAGTAGGGTTCTAATCTAAACTTTCAGGTCAATGATCCATCATAAGGTCAATTACCTGAATCCTTAATCCTGTTTCTTTTTCCACAGATGTGCTTGATCTGCTGAGTGTTTCCAGCACAAATGCTTTGCATAATTCCAACATTTGCAGTTTCCTTCATTTTCATTGACGAGCTTGATGTTTGTTCACCATGTGAAAATGTAAGGCTATTTTCCCTTTCAAGGCCTGGATTTCCCTCCCTTCATTGCAACCTCTACTGAACACCTTGTTGAAGGCACAATATAAATACAAATTGTCACTGTCTTTGTGCAGGGAGAATGAGGATATTCTTTTTGTTGAATTGGCTTTAGGCACAGCTTCCTCATTCCATTCAAATATCCACAACAATAACATGGCAGTTTAGGTTATTGGAAAGACTTCTGTGTTGAGAAGATAAGAGTTTTAAGTAAATTTGGTGGGCCTTCTCCATTTTAATGACACTACATTGTTGTACAATACTTGTACTAAATCTTTGGGGAGGAAAGTTGTATAGTTCATAAACAATGAGGAACATCAGTGCATTTGAATCACGCTCCAATTATTGCTTTACATGCTTTTTTGTAGGGGGGGGGGATAGCAGTTAAGGTTTTAGTTTAGTTTAGAGATACAGCGTGGAAACTGGCCCTTTGGCCCACTGAGTGCGCATCAGCCAGCAATCCCTGCACATTAACACGATCCTACACACCACACTAGGGACAATTTACATTTATACTAAGCCTACAAACTTGTATGTCTTTGGAGTGTGGCAGAAAACCCACGCAGGTCACGAGGAGAACTTACAAACTCTTAACAGACAAGCACCCGTAGTCTGGATCGAACCCAGGTCTCTGCCGCTGCAAAGCAGCAACTCTACCACTGTGCTTGGAGAAAGAATGTAGCAGACACTAGACAGGAGGGAAGGGATACAATAAAATGAAGTGAGATGACAGCCTGGAAATCTGCACCATGCATTAAAAAATATATATATATAAAGGTGCTTGCAATTGGAAAAAAGGTCTTAATTTACTTTTTGTTGCATCAAACCACTGCTAAAATGAAATTGTTTATGCTTTAAATGCCCATTGCTCAGCAGCAAGAGTTTTTTACTCCTTTTTAATGTACTAAAACCACAAGATTACTCATGGAGCATTTATGACAGAACTTGACACCAATCCAGATAAGGGCAAAGGAGAGTAATTGAAGGCATGGTCAACATGGTTGAGTTTAGGGAGCTGCTGGGAAGGCTACTGAGGCAATGAGGTTTAGTGTGTGATTTTAACTTGAGGGAAAACACAGTTGAGGCAGTGACCATCAATGTTAGGATGTTGCACATGGAGCCTGAATATGTGGAGCATAACTAATGTGGAGGCTTTTGGCGTTATAGAAATGGACATGGTAAGACACGGTAGCGCAGCGGTAGAGTTGCTGCTTTACAGCGAATGCAGCGCCGGAGATTCAGGTTCGATCCTGACTACGGGTGCTGCACTGTAAGGAGTTTGTACGTTCTCCCCGTGACCTGCGTGGGTTTTCTCCGAGATCTTCGGTTTCCTCCCACACTCCAAAGACCTACAGGTATATAGGTTAATTGGCTGGGTAAATGTAAAAATTGTCCCTAGTGGGTGTAGGATAGTGTTAATGTACGGGGATCGCTGGGCGGCACGGACTTGGAGGGCCGAAAAGGCCTGTTTCCGGCTGTATATATATGATATGATATAATAAGACTCTGGGGTTTGAGACCTCATGGATGAGAATTTTAAGTTCAAGCTGCAGCTTGACTGGTATTCTACCTGGTGCTCAAGCATAAAGGTCGTCAAGTCAAGTCAATTTTATTTGTATAGCACATTTAAAAACAACCCACGTTGACCAAAGTGCTGTACATCTGATTAGGTACTAAGGAAAAAAATGAAACGTACAGTAGCACGCAAACAGTTCACAGCGCCTCCTCAATGAGCCTCAAACGCTAGGGAGTAGAAATAGGTTTTGAGCCTGGACTTAAAGGAGTCGATGGAGGAGGCAGTTCTGATGGGGATAGGGATGCTGTTCCACAGTCTAGGAGCTGCAACCGTGGGATAGTGAGTAGCCCCAAGTCGGCCGACCTGAGGGCCTGGAGTTAGAGAGGGGGGTTAGATGATGGTGATGGTGAGAGGCTTGATGTGATATAGCATATAGGCAGCAGAGTTTTGTATGTTGTAAGGTTTATAGGGAATGCAAGACGAGTCAGAAGATTGTTGGAACAATTGAATCTGGGTGTCACCAAAACCTGGTGTTTTAGATTTTGCATCGCTGTAAACAGAGCTGTTGTCTCCAAATGCAGCAGAAAATTAGCTATTCATGTCTACAGTTCATACATCTGTCTTTTTGGCGAAATGCATTACCATTTTGTTTCTGAAGTATAAAAATGTGGAATGTGCCTTTGGCTCCTTTTTCAGTGAGTGAGCAAAATTCTGACAGATATTGCAGCGGCATTAAATCAATAAACTTGACAGGTTTGGAACTTGTTATATTTTGGTTGAGAGCTTGGCCATCATTGCTAAATTTTCATCAAATTATAAAGGAAAAGATTGTTTCTTACTTGGCATCAAGAGGAGAATTTGTTTCCAAGTGCAGTGACTGTTCAACGGAATATTCACTTCTGTTCCTCTTTTTTGTCTGATCTTTTCTTCCTTCTCCCCCCTCCCCACCCCCCAACCTAGTCACCTTCTCTCCTTGCTCGTGCATCGGTTGTTATTGAATTATTGTCGATGCAGACAAGCAGTTCAGCTGTTGGTGCCACGGTGTCTTGGCCAGTCAAGTTGTCCTGTTGCATAGTTTTTTTTCCTCAGTAGTTAACGTTGATAAATTTATAGATGACACCCAAATTGGCTCCAGTTGCGGACAGTGAGGGTTAATATGTAAGTTCACGACCATCTATATCATTTGGGAAAGTGGATGAAGGGTGATAAATGAAATGTAACTTTCAGTGCGAGGTGTTGCATTTTGGTTTGTCAAACCATGGCAGACTTGGACAGTAAATGGTAGAGCCCTGGAGAGTGTTGAAGAACAAAGGTCTGGGAATACTGATGCATGGTTCCCTGAAAGTGGTGACACAGTTGGACTGTGTGGGGAAGAAGGCATTTGACGTGCTTGCCTTCATTGGGAAGTGTATTGAGTACAAAAGTCGGTGTATCATGATAGTCTCTTCAGCCAATGTTGCACTCATTTGAAATGCGGAGTAATTTTTGTTTTATAGTTGTACCCTACTTTTAACTTTGCCACAACCCTCTCTGCAGGATTGTTATCGATGCCTGATTGAAAGACATAGGGAAATATGGAAGAGTTGCTGTAAAAAACAATTTCTCTCAAAACAGTTTAAAGTCGGGTGTGTGTAAGCACATCTGTAACTTCCTGCCTTTCTATTTGCAACTTCCAATTTATATAAATTTGACTACCTTTCAAATGAAAAGTAACTGATCTTGAACAGTGAGGTTTGTTCATAACTGACATCCTCACATGGCTTGTATCTGGCATATTGTGAACAGCACTCAGAGGCAAGGTGAGCATATCCCAGACCGTGAAAAACTGGAGACACTTGTCGCAAAATGAATTTCAAGACTAAACTTTGCGCATGAGTGGGACATTGCTGAATTATTTATGGCAAGTTGGGTTGAATAAAAACTGCCAGTAAATTAGCTGCACTAATTGTAATATTAACTCAGCAAAATCCAACTGACCTATTAAAAGCATCCCTTCAGAAAAGCACTGGCATCCGTACAATGCCTTTCAAACTTTGAAATGTAATCACCATTGTTATGTAAGAGACACAAGGAACTGCAGATGCTGGAATATTGAACAATGTACAAAACAATATGCTGAAGTGGTTGAGCAGGTCAGGCACCAGCTATGGAGGGAATGGACAGGTGATGTTTTGAATCGGGACCCTGATTGAGATTTTTTATGGAGCGTAGGGCACTGAGGAATGATCTTATTCAGGTGTACAAGATCATGAGGGTCATGCATAAAAGGAATGTTCACAGTCTTTTACCCAGGGTAGAAGATTCTAAACTTAGAGGGCATTGAATTGAGGTGAGGGGTGGAGAAATTTAAGAGGGACCCGAGGGGCAACTTTTTTTATTCAGAGGCTATTTGGAATGAGCTGCCAGAAGAAAGTACAGAAGTAGATGCAATTATGACTTTTAAAAGACATTTTTCTATGTATATGCATTGAAGGGGTTCAGAGGGATATGGGCCAAATGTAGACAACTGGCATGAGCTCAGTATGCCAATTTGGTCAGCACGGGTAAAAGTGACTGAAGGGCATGTTTCTGTGCTGTATTGCTTGATGACTATGATGTGGTGGAAATTGTTACTATTTAGGGTGATGTAGACTATTGGGATTTTTTTTTAAAGCATATTATTCAAGAAGTGCGAAAATTAGAAACCTTGGACTACTTTTGCATAGCAATTGTTAAATTTGTACAAGTTGGGAAATTATCTAGAATCTGATTGCTACATATTGGTTAGTGTTCACATGTAGCATGTTTCTGGAAATTGTAGTCTGGTGTTAATTAGGCTCATGCCTTTTTGAATGACGTTAATTTTAAAACACAGTGTTTCATTTAATGACCTGCAATGCAGAATGCAGTTTGGGGATGCACTGGTTGTGACTACAGGAGCAGGCCTTACACAAAGGCTGACAGCTTCTCCTCTGGGTGATGCTGCTGGGCAAACTGGCAGTGAATACACCTCATTATTCCTTTAGGATGGTTATGAGGTAATTTTGTTTTAAACCTATTCTTCCTTTAGCTGATCCCAGGAAGTTCTGAACCTTGCTATCTATGTCCCTTCTGCTCTGGTACCTGGTACCATCTACCATTGCTGTCACTTGAGGCAGACTTGCACTGAAGAGCTTCCACAGGTTGAGAGCTGAAATACTTAAGACCTCCAGCACTCCTAGGAGATTGCAGAGGAAATATTTTTTTGCTTTGGCATTCCATTTAGCTTCTTTGCCATTAGGCGCGCAAATTCAGTACAATTTGAAGCTGTTGAGTCTGGTCGTCTTGAGATCTGATTGTCTATGGTCCTGCACCAACAACAGTTCAACAGTGCTTTATTTGTCATTTGGTACCAAGGTACCGAACGAAACTACATAGCAGTCACACACAAAAAAAGAACACAAGACACATGACCCCAACACATAACGTCCATCACAGTGACTCCAAACACCCCCTCACTGTGATGGAGGCAACAAAACTTCCACTCTCTTCCCCACGCCCACGGACAGACAGCTCGTCCCCGACCGACCCGCACAGTCCCCGCAAGGGGATGGAAGTCCCCGCGGCCGAGTCGCACCGGGCGCTGAAACGTCTCGCGGCCGAACCGGGCGGTAGAAGGCCCCGCGACCGAGCCGTGCGCAGCTAAGTGCCGAGCCGCACCGGGCGATGTTAAGTCCAGCGGCCGAGCCGCACCGGGCGATAGAAGGCCCCGCGGCCAAGCCGCACCGGGCGATGTTAAGTCCAGCGGCCGAGCCGCACCAGCGATGAAAAGTCCCGCGGCCGAGCCGCGCTGGGCGATGTTAGGCCCCGCGGCCCGGGCACTGTTAAGTCCAGCGGCCGAGCCGCACCAGCGATGTTAGGCCCCGCGGCCGAGCCGCACCGGGCACTGTTAAGTCCCGCGGCCGAGCTGCACCAGCGATGTTAGGCCCCGCGGCCGAGCCGCACCGGGCGATGGAAGGCCCCGCGGCCAAGCCGCACCGGGCACTGTTCCAGCGGCCGAGCAGCGCCAGGCGATGTTAAGTCCAGCGGCCGAGCCGCACCGGGCGATAGAAGGCCCTGCGGCCAAGCCGCACCGGGCGATGTTGAGTCCAGCGGCCGAGCCGCACCAGCGATGAAAAGTCCCGCGGCTGAGCCGCGCTGAGCGATGTTAGGCCCCGCGGCCCGGGCACTGTTAAGTCCAGCGGCCGAGCCGCACCAGCGATGTTAGGCCCCGCGGCCGAGCCGCACTGGGCACTGTTAAGTCCCGCAGCCGAGCTGCACCAGCGATGTTAGGCCCCGCGGCCGAGCCGCACCGGGCACTGTTAAGTCCCGCGGCCGAGCTGCACCAGCGATGTTAGGCCCCGCGGCCGAGCCGCACCGGGCGATGGAAGGCCCCGCGGCCAAGCCGCACCGGGCACTGTTCCAGCGGCCGAGCAGCGCCAGGCGATGTTAAGTCCAGCGGCCGAGCCGCACCGGGCGATAGAAGGCCCTGCGGCCAAGCCGCACCGGGCGATGTTAAGTCCAGCGGCCGAGCCGCACCAGCGATGAAAAGTCCCGCGGCTGAGCCGCGCTGAGCGATGTTAGGCCCCGCGGCCCGGGCACTGTTAAGTCCAGCGGCCGAGCCGCACCAGCGATGTTAGGCCCCGCGGCCGAGCCGCACTGGGCACTGTTAAGTCCCGCAGACGAGCTGCACCAGCGATGTTAGGCCCCTCGGCCGAGCCGCACCGGGCGATGGAAGGCCCCGCGGCCAAGCCGCACCGGGCACTGTTCCAGCGGCCGAGCAGCGCCGGGCGATGTTAAGTCCAGCGGCCGAGCCGCGCCGGGCGATGTTAGGCCCCGCGGCCGAGCCGCACCCCGCGCCGTGAGGAAGAGACCTAAAAGAGAAAGGTTTCACCCACCCCCCCCCCACCCACACCACCACCACCACCCCCCACACATACACAACCAAAAAAAAAAAAACCATCCCAACACCGACACACAACAAAAAAAAAAAGGAAAAAAGACGAACAGACTGCTAGCAAGCCGCAGCCGTTAGGCGCCGCCACTTCCGCAATGCCAGACCATTGAAATTGCTTTGAACTACTTCCTCTGTGCTGGAGAATTGTTCATTTTTTTTAAACTGGAGGACACTCCTTGGGTTACGTGAAGATTTTGATCTTGAGATCAGTCAGTACCCCAAAGTTTCAGTAGGTTGGAAATGCTGTGGGCTGAGATTTCAAAAGACATGTTAATTAGGTATGGATAAGTCCAGATCTCATAAAACTTAGAATCTCAATTATATCTTAGAAATAGTTAATTAGTACAGAGATATACCACTGATCCAAAACTTGCTGGACCAGTGAGATTCAACCTAAAGTGTCAAATGCAAATACTGCCTTGTATGCTGTGAATGTTAACATATCACTGTCCTGGAATCTTGAACAAGATTGGCTAGCCATTTCAAAGCATACTTGCATGTCTAGAATTTCTAGGCCAGATACTTCAACTTAAACCAAATAAGGACAAATGATTGTGTTGGTAACATGATGTTTGGAAGCAAGAAAATATTTGAGGATGCCTAAATTTCTTCACTAGTTTTATGTTGTGGAGTTTTTTGTTGCTGAACAGAAACCAATATGAGAGTCTTGCCATATTAATTTCATTTTCTGTAGGTAGAGCAGAATTTTAACCCCTTGGGTAGAATTAAGAATCTCTTGCATTACTTGAGGAGAAGTGGCAGGAAAAGTACTTTAAGTTAATGGTCAAGTTTATTGTTATGTGAGAAGGTACAGGTGGAATCAAAATCTTGCAGCAGCAGCAGCAGCAGCAGCATCACAGGCACACAGACTTGGGCAACACAAATATATTGTTTGTAAACTATATGAATTTTTCAAGGCAGTGAAAAGAATATGAATGTGGAAAAATACAACAGTGCAAATCCATGGTTCTGCAAGAGGTAGTCATAGTTTTCTATTGTTGAGATTAGATTAGGGTTATACAGGTCAAATCAAGAACCGAATGGTTGTTGGAAAGCTACTGCCCTGAACATGGTGGTGTGGGCATTTAGCCTTCTGTACCTCTTGTCTGAAGGCAGCAGCGAGAAGAGTGCATGGCCGGGAGGTGGTGATCCTCAAGTAGATACTTTGGGTGGTGGAGAGGGCAGAGTCCACCACTCGGTAGTTTCTGGCATTGGTGTGCATTGGAATAGCTGTACCAGACCATGATGCCATCAGTCAGAATACTTTCTGCAGTGCATCTGTGGAAGTTTGTGAGAGTATTCGGTGATGTGCCAAATCTCTAAGCTTCTAAGAAAAGAAAGAGATACCAGCATGTCTTCATGATTTTATTTATGTACTGGCCCCAGGGCTCCTCATACAAGATATTGAACAAACGCCTGTTGGTCCCATAGCACCTGTGGAGGGAATGTACAGACAATGTTTCAGGTGGAAAGCCTTTTTCAGAGCAAAGAGGTCCTTCTGCAGTTGTACAGGGCCCTAGTGAGACCGCACCTGGAGTACTGTGTGCAATTTTGGTCTCCAAATTTGAGGAAGGATATTCTTGCTATTGAGGGCGTGCAGCGTAGGTTCACTAGGTTAATTCCCGGAATGGCGGGACTGCCATATGTTGAAAGACTGGAGCGACTAGGCTTGTATACACTGGAATTTAGAAGGATGAGAGGAGATCTTATCGAAACGTTTAAGATTATTAAGGGGTTGGACACGTTAGAGGCAGGAAACATATTCCCAATGTTGGGGGAGTCCAGAACAAGGGGCCACAGTTTAAGAATAAGGGGGTAGGCCATTTAGAACTGAGATGAGGAAAAACTTTTTCAGTCAGAGTTGTGAATCTGTGGAATTCTCTGCCTCAGAAGGCAGTGGAGGCCAATCCTCTGAATGCATTCAAGAGAGAGCTAGATAGAGCTCTTAAGGATAGCGGAGTCAGGGGGTATGGGGAGAAGGCAGGAACGGGGTACTGATTGAGAATGATCAACCATGATCACATTGAATGGCGGTGCTGGCTCGACGGGCCGAATGGCCTCCTCCTGCACCTATTGTCTATAGTCTAATTAACTAATCCTGATTCAAACTAATCCATCTGAACAGTCCTGACCTGAAATATTGTCCGTCCATTTTCATCGGCATTTCGTGCTTTACTCAAGATTCCAACATCTACAGTTCATTCAAATTCAATTGTCTCTTCATCTGATATGTTCAAGGCCAAGAGTTGTTTTCCATTTCAAAGCATGCGTAAAGGACATTGCACTCTTCAATTGTATGGTCGTGTGGTACGGCTGTCTGGTAACTCAAATTTCATTATCTTAATTGGTATATGTGACAATAAATTGACCTTAACCTTGACCTTGAAACCTTAATTGCTGCATCCTTGCTGCTTAGAAACATAGAAAATAGGTGCAGGAGGAGGCCATTTGGCCCTTTGAGCCAGCACCGCCATTCATTGTGATCATGGCTGATCATCTACAATCAGTAACCTGTGCCTGCCTTCTCCCCATATCCCTTGATTCCACTAGCCCCTAGAGCTCAAATCTAATTCTCTTTTAAATTCATTCTGTGAATTGGCCTCCACTGCCTTCTGTGGTAGAGAATTCTACAAATTCACAACTCTCTGGGTGAAAAAGTTTCTTCTCACGTCAGTTTTAAATGGCCTCCCCTTTATTCTTAGACCATGTTCCCTGGTTCTGGACTCCCCCAACATTGGGAACCTTTTTCCTGCATCTTATGCTCCTGGTTTCACTTTGGAGGAGTTGATAGTGTGCAAGCCTTGTTAGAGCTTTTAAACGTCTGTCTACGATTCCAGCTTTTACGAAAATTGGCTCTATGCATTCTTGGTGGCCTTTAGGAGATAGTACGTGGACTCTTGTATGATATTAGATCGCTACTGCTGAATGCCACCTACCTAACGCTCAGCAGATGGAGTCTCCTGGTTCATCTAATGGTTCTGGTTGGGGAAGACTTAGAATATATGTGTAATTACATTCATCCACGCTCTTTCTTCAGGAAGTCAGTGACGACGGTGATATATTTACCCAGATGTGTTGACAAATCCTTGAACATGGCCCCGTCCACCGATTCAAAGCTGCCTTGTCTGCTCCTTGGCCTCTCCTGTCTGCTCCTTGGCCTCTCCTGACTTGTCAGTTTGGGAGCAAATGTTTGTTCTGTTATATTCCCCGCACATTTTGCTTTTTTCCCCCAGACGAGAATCCAAATTCATGGCCAGAACTGAGCAAAATCTAATTGAAGAACATTTCTTTATGTAAGGTTGCCTGGAGTATTTAGAACATTAATAATGGTTGTGTGTAAATTAAAATGAATGCAAACATCACACAACATGTGGGATAGGAAATTTATTTCTCTAATGACACAACAAAGCAGTTAATCATGATAATTAATATTTTCGTAAGGAATTGATCAGTAGCTGTTCAGAGAATGATTTGAGGATTAGAAAGAGAATTATCTTTGGAGATGATCCAGTGCTGTCTGCAGTTCAACAATTATTTAGCTACAGGGTTTGGGAAATATGCCAAAGAGGTACAAAGTGGTGTAAGGTTATATAGCTATTACACTTAAATATTTTCTGAGATTCTGCAGGATATTTTCTCAAATGATTATGTGGGTTGCATTCAATCCACAATAGAACAGATTGTACTTTGTCCATGGAAAAACCAGTCACGTTTGTTCTTGTCTTTCTTTAATTTTAAGAACTTAATTTTCAGAAGGCATATAAATCTTCTTGTAGCTTCAGCAGGACACTGAAACATGGTTCCCCCTGACTCACCTGATCCTACTATATACAACCTGATGGTTTTTCCATTTATCGTAGGAACCATATGACATCCTGGGGCAAAGGGAAAGGTGGCCGCAACTGCTATTTGGTTAATGCTTTGTGGTTGACTGACGTGATGGTCTTGGCTCAATTCTACTCCCCTGACTAGGAATGCCTATCCCTAAAATGCCATCCCAATTATCAATTGAGCGAAGTTCTCATCTTGTCAGTAGTCTATGCACCACATCAAGCTAACAGCACAGGACAAAATGCATTTGGAGGTCTTTAATCATTTTACCTTTGGAATGTGCTCCCAAACAGCGTGAGCATGTCACCTGCCCCACATGGGGTGTTCAGACTGACAACTGCTAGGCCACCATCTAGTGCACCTATTACTGCACCACTTCGCCACTATGAGCATCTGTCAGTGCTGTTTCTGCACATTTACAGACAGATACTGAAGCGTGTGCCACCAGCAGGGTCGACTTCAGGACTGGGCTTGAGTCAATGGACTGGGCCATGTTCACGACTGCTTCATCTGTCCTGAATGACAATATCTCTAGTGTCACCAGTGTCACATTCGCATTGACAAAATGCTTTGATAAATGTGTTCTGATACTGGGGGGTGTATCCAAACCAGATACCTCGGATGAACCGAGAGACTCACTCTCTAAGTCTGCATCTCAAGTTTTCAAGAAAGATGACCCTACTTTGTACAAGACGGCTCAGTGTGATATCTGAAGGTATGCAAAGAGAATTAATACTGAACAAGCCACATACTTTGTTTGATCAAACAACCTAAATCCCATCATGTGCTACAAGCTGAAATCAGGGGTGATCTCTGCCAATGACACATTTTTACCAGTTGAGCTCCATGCCTTCTGCTTGCTCTGTTCCTTGCACCTCAGTGGCAGGTCTGATCTGCTTAAATTTTTTAATATTTGTCTTATTAATAGAACATAGAACAGTCCAGCACGTGAAGGGATACTCTGGCCCACCATGTCTGCATTTATGATGGTAAACTCTTGGAAAGCGGTAGCTCAGGTAGAGCCCTTGAACAGGCTCAAATCATGCATTGATCTAAAATCAGTTTTCAGAGACATCTTCAACCTTTCACGTCACCAGTCTCCTGTCCCCATCTGCTTCGAGGAAACCTCCATTCTAGTCCCCAAGAAAATAAAGCTGCTCGTCTCAGTGACCACTGGCCACAAAGTGCTTTGGAAAAAATCGGTTATGACCTACATTTGCACCAGTCTCCTGGACCATCTAAACCCTTTGCAATTTGGATTCAGGAAAACTGGGTCAATGGAGGACACTTTCTTTGCACTGTATTCAATTTTAGATCACCTTAACAATAATTAATGACGCTCTTCATTAACTCCAGCTCAGACTTCAGAGCTATAATGTGCAAGAAGGAACTGCAGATGCTGGTTTAAACCGAAGATAGAAACAAAAAGCTGGAGTAAGGCAGTGGAGGCCAATTCTCTGAATGCATCCAAGAGAGAGCTAGATAGAGCTCTTAAGGATAGCGGAGTCAGGGGGTATGGGGAGAAGGCCGGAACAGAGTACTGATTGAAAATGATCAGCCATAATCACATTGAATGGTGGTGCTGGCTCGAAGGGCCGAATGACCTACTCCTGCACCTATTGTCTATTGTAACAGTGGGACAGGCAGCATCGCTGGAGAGAAGGAATAGAGGAAGGAATGGAGAGAGAAGAAACCCCTGAGTCCGAAGAAGGGTCTCGACCCAAAACGTCACCTATTCCTTCTCTCCGGAGATGCTGCTTGTCCCACTGTTACAATAGACAATAGGTGCAGGAGTAGGTCATTCGGCCCTTCGAGCCAGCACCACCATTCAATGTGATTATGGCTGATCATTTTCAAACAGTACTCCGTTCCTGCTTTCTCCCCATACCCCCTGACTCCGCTATCCTTAAGAGCTCTATTACACTCCAGCATTTTGTGTCTATCACTCCCTTGTTTTCCTTTACTGATTATCCTGTCTCCCACTTCAGGTATCCCACGTTTACATTGGCGACATGTTTCCTTTTATATATCCACAAATGCTGTTGCTATTGGTTTTGATATTATGTGACAGTTCTTCAATAATTAATTTTCCTCCTTCCTTATCTGCTTTTCATTCTGTCACTGCGGGTTTTCAATCTCCAATCTTCTGGTTTACCATTCTCCCTCGCTGCCTTGTAAAACGACAGTTTTCAGCCTAATATCCAACCTAATACATCCGTGAAACCCGCTTTTTAATTGGAAACATTTCTGTTGCCTGTTATGAATTAGATGATTAAATATCTGCTGCCTCATCCCTGAGCATAATTGCCTACACTGCTCTAAACAATTCTACCTTCATAATTCTGCAACATATCTGCCCCTTAAATTAATGTTCCATTCATTTATAAATTTGGTTTCAATTATTTCAATACCTGGATGATTTTTAAATTTGGTTTTAATTATTTCAATACCCAAATGATACCGAAATATCTCTGATCTTCCTATACTGAAATCTAGCTTTTTGATCCAGTGTGAATGGCTTGCATTTCTTCACACTGAACTATATGTGCGCGGTTAACCCACTTGCTGAACTCAACAACGTTACTTTGTTACTGTAAAAGTCAAGTGTTTAATTGTAATATGTATGAACAGCAGAACAATGAAATTCTTACTTGCAGCAGCCTAATAGGCCTGTAAACACAATACAGGCCTATAAACATTTCTACACTTTATTGGCATTCATACTCTTTACAGCCCCAACTAACTTGGTATTATCAGTAAATTTGTCGGTAGCTCACTTATCTTTTATCATACTAGTCTGTAAATAAGGTGAGATATAAATATTGAGCCAAAAGGGAAAAGTTCTCTTCTACTTGAATTATGAGTGTGTGGGCACATGCGTGGCAGATGCAGTATAATAATATAGGTAAATGTGAGGTTATCCACTTTGGCGGCAAAAACAAAGAGGCAGATTATTTTCTCAATGGAGTTAGGTTAGGTAAGGGGGAGGTGCAGCGAGACCTGGGCGTCCTTGTACACCAGTCACTGAAAGTTGGCATGCAGGTACTGCAGGCAGTGAAGAAAGCTAATGGAATGTTGGCCTTCATAACAAGAGGATTTCAGTATAGGAGTAAAGAGGTTCTTCTGCAGTTGTATAGGGCCCTGGTAAGACCACATCTGGAGTATTGTGTACAGTTTTGGTCTCCTAATTTGAGGAAGCTCATCCTTGTAATTGAGGCAGTGCAGCGTAGGTTCACGAGATTGATCCCTGGGATGGTGGGACTGTCGTATGAGGAAAGATTGTAAAGACTAGGCTTGTATTCACTGGAGTTTAGAAGGATGAGAGGGGGGTCTCATAGAAACATATAAAATTATAAAAGGACTGGACAAGCTAGATGCAGGAAAAATGTTGCCAATGTTGGGCGAGTCCAGAACCAGGGGCCACAGTCTTAGAATAAAGGGGAGACCATTTAAAACAGGTGAGAAAATACTTTTTCACCCAGAGTTGTGAATTTGTGGAATTCTCTGCCACAGAGGGCAGTGGAAGCCAAATCACTGGATGGATTTAAGAGAAAGTTAGATAGAGCTCTAGGGGCTAGTGGAATCGAGGGATATGGGGAGAAGGCAGGCACGGGTTATTGATTGGGGATGATCAGCCATGATCACAATGAATGGCGGTGCTGGCTCGAAGGGCCAAATGGCCTCCTGCACCTATTTTCTATGTTCATATTATTCTTATTTTCTCTCTCACATCCTGATCAATTCTCTCCGCCAGTTGATATTTTTTCATTTCTTGTGTCCTCGCTCTTGTTGGCTGTTCCTTGTACAGAATTTTATGGAATACCTACTGGAAGTCCTTGTTAACAATTTCCACAAATGTTCCCTCATCAACTATTATGAATTACTTCAGAAAATGTAACCAGATTTCATGGACACAAACCTGGTTTAAAAATCTGATCTAGGCTCTCAGATCCACTTAATTCTAATGAACATAAAAATCCAGGACTATATTTCCAACCAGCTGTGCACACTTATTTACTTTATTGAAGCTGGAAACAGTATCATGATCCTTTGCCCCCAAGAAATGGGCATAGCATTAACTGTTAGAACATCCACTTATGTATTGGAGATGGCAATGCCTCAGATTTATTTAAGTCAAAACGCGCATTAAGGCATGCCGAGCTGTAGTGATATTTTGATAAATAATTTAAATTGTAATTGACTTTACAATAGCAAAAATGTTTCATATTACTTCACAAATTTTTTTTTGGCCACATTCCAGATGCTTATTCCATCTGCTAAAATTGAAAATGCAAGTTTAAAAATGGTACATTATCCTTCCCAATTTGCTTTGTCGGTTTGGCTTGTTTGATGTGTCTTTGTCGTATCTGAATTCCTGGAACCCCGATAACTGATGCCTGATAGCAACCAATTCAGATAAGGGAGTGCACTGTGGATACAAAGATGATTGGATGATTGTTGGTAGTTTTCTTCACAATCGGTAGAAAATGCCATGGAATTGTGTCTGATCCCATAAAGTTGAATACAATCTCTACTGGTTATCTCTCTGGAAGTCAGTGATGTATAATTGGTCAAGGTTCACATGTATATATCCCATTAAAAATTTCAGTGAAGGGTCTCTCTGTGAGAGGTCTGGTACAAAGGGTTGTTGAATGATTCGATTCTCGAATTGACCTAGAACGTATTGCCGACTAGCTGAATAAATTAACATCACAGCTTTTGTGCAATTTTAAATACTCATTGGACTTGGTGAAATTCAAAAACAAAATATGGGAGAGGAAATGGGAGCAAACTGTACGTGAAACTGCTCATTGTACTTGAGACAATCGATTTATCAATTCTTTGTTTACCTATGGACCATCTCCTGTCTTTATCTGTCTTTTTGCCATCTTTCGACTTGACTTTTCCAGTCAGCCTACATTTTTTTGCTGAGCCCCCTTCACCATTTCATTCTGTCCTTGACCCACAATTTCTAGAGGTCTCCAATTTAAAAGTCTCCCTGGGAGTAAAGCTTCTTGAGTCCTGAACATTGCTATCTGTCACTGCTATCCCCACTCCTTAATGTTAGCTGGGTAGCTAATGTTATCCCACTTTTTAAGAAAGGAGGGAGAGAAAAAACAGGAAATTATAAACCAGTTAGTCTGACATCGGTGGCGGGGAAGATGCTGGAGTCAATTATAAAAGACAAAATTGCGGAGCATTTGGATAACAGTAACAGGATCGTTCCGAGTCAGCATGGATTTACTGACATGGATAGAAAATTGGTTGGCAGACAGAAAGCAAAGAGTGGGGATAAATGGGTCCCTTTCAGAATGACAGGCAGTGATAAGTGGGGCGCCGCAAGGCTCATGCTGGGACTGCAGTTATTTACAATATACATTAATGACTTGGATGGAGGGATTAAAAGTAACATTAGCAAATTTGCAGATGACACAAAGCTGGGTGGCAGTGTGAACTGTGAGGAAGATGCTATGAGGTTGCAGGTTGACTTGAACAGGTTGTGTGAGTGGGTGGATACATGGCAGATGCAGTTTAATGTGGATAAGTGTGAGGTTATCCACTTTGGTGGGTAAGAATAGGAAGGCAGATTATTATCTAAATGGTGTCAAGTTAGGAAAAGGGGACGTACAACGAGATCTGGGTGTCCTCGTGCATCAGTCACAGAAAGAAAGCATGCAGGTACAGCAGGCAGTGAAGAAAGCCAATGGAATGTTGGCCTTCATAAGAAGAGGAGTTGAGTATAGGAGCAAAGAGGTCCTTCTGCAGTTGTACAGGGCCCTGGTGAGACCACACCTGGAGTACTGTGTGCAGTTTTGGTCTCCAAATTTGAGGAAGGATATTCTTGCTATTGAGGGTGTACAGTGTAGGTTTACTAGGTTAATTCCCGGAATGGCAGGACTGTCATATGTTGAAAGACTGGATCGACTAGGCTTGTCGCTGGAATTTAGAAGGATGAGAGGGGATCTTATCGAAACATATAAGATTAATAAGGGGTTGGACACGTTAGAGACAGGAAACATGTTCCCAATGTTGGGGGAGTCCAGAACCAGGGGCCACAATTTAAGAATAAGGGGTAGGCCATTTAGAATGGAGATGAGGAAAAACATTTTCAGTCAGAGTTATAAATCTGGAATTCTCCGCCTCAGAAGGCGATGGAGATCAATTATCTGAGTGCTTTCAAGAGAGCTAGATAGAGCTCTTAAGGATAGCGGAGTCAGGGGGCATGGGGAGAAGGCAGGAATGGGGTACTGATTGTGAATGATCAGCCATGATCACATTGAATGGTGGTGCTGGCTCGAAGGGCCGAATGGCCTTCTCCTGCACCCATTGTCTATTGTCCTTCACCCCAGAGCCTGACAAATGAACTTCAATTCTTTCAATTGTGGGTTCTGTGCAGCTCCTTGTTTGTTCACTTTGTCGTACTAAATGTGACTATTATCACAGTGGTCCAAATCTTGCATCTTCGACCTCAACTCCTTCAGGTTTAGAGTCATGAGAAAGAAAATGAGATAAAGATGTAGTCTCTGGTTAGTATCACATCTTCACATGGTGTTCCTCTGATGTAGATTGCTAGTCCTGAGTGCCTCAGCTTTATTTTTTTGAGGTTTATGTTCACCCATGATGTTGGTGCAAGTAATGATAAGATGAATTTGTATTTGTATTCAGCTGCAGGGGTGGGTGTTGAGTGAAAAATGCCCAAAAAGAAGCAGGAACTGAGTGCGGAACAGCAGTAGTCAGCACGGTGTGTGGAGCCAGCAGCAAATTGCAGAGACCGACCGGCAGGAAAACATGGAAACAGTAGACTTCTGTTTGGGTCCCAGTAGTGATTTATAAAAAAAATCTATTTGTCTTTCCTCTTTCTGCTTCCCCATGTTGCTAATTCTGTTTGTGTGTGTTCTTGGCAGTTTAATCATGAAACTTACAAGCCTCTTGGCATTGGTTGTCCATCATATTCATTCTTGGAATGTAGTGTCTTTCCTTGCTGGTGAAGATTTATTTAGTTGGATAATGATGTTCATTGGCAAAAACATTTTTTCCCAGACTCCAAATTTTTTATAATAAATAGGTAACTTCAAGAAATATAAAGTTTGCACTTTTTAATGAGCCTCTTTTTTTTCTTTCGCCTTCTTTACTGCACGGTGCTGGTGATTAATGTCAAATTCCTGGATACTTCAAACCAGTCCAAGGGGGCTGCCCCGTCCCTCACTACGTAGAACATAGATCTGTACAGTACAGGGAAAAGCCACTCAGTTCACAATGTCTGTGCCGAACAGAATGCCAGGATAAACTCGCCTCATCATATGATCAATATCTCCATTCCTTGCACATTCATGTGCCTTGCCACAAGTCTCTTCAACAACACTCTTGTATCTGACTCCAAAGCAGCATGTTCCTGCCACCCACCACTGTGTTGAAACTTGTCCCGCACATCTCCTTTAAACTTTGCTCCACTCACCTTAAAACTATGCTCTCCGGTCTTTGATATTTCACTGATACTTTATTGTTACATGTACCAAGGTATATTTTGCATACAACCTGGTAAAATCATACAACACCCTCTGGATAAAGGTTCTGACTATCCACTCTCTGGACCTAGACTTCTATCAGGTCTCCTTTCAACTTCTGGTGTTCTAGAGAAAACCACTTTTGTCCAAACTCCTTACGGCTCACTATATTGCTACTTTAATTCTTATCCTCTCCACTTTTTTCTATTTTCGTCCGGTTTTGTTTCGCCCTTGCTCTTGGCTCACTGTCCAGTAAATGAGTCCTCTAACCTCGTAAACCAACTTTGATGCATGGTATTGTATAAACAAGGAACTGCATATGCTGGTTTACAAAAAAGACACAAAGTGTTGGAGTAACGTAGCAGGTCAGGCAGTATCTCTGGAGAACATGGATAGGTGATGTTATGGGTCGGAACCATTCTTCAGACGGCAGTGGTGACTGAAGAATTAGCATCTGTGGCCTCGAAGACAAACATAATTAGTGGAAATATAAATTGTAAAATCCGGCATGGTGCTTAAAACATGCCAAGCCTGACACCAGGTCTGAGGAAGGGTTCTGACGCAAAACGTCACCTATCCATGTCCTCTGGGAATGCTGCCTGACTGTTACTCCAGCACTTTAAGGGTTTTTTATGGTCTTGTTTTGCCTTTTGTGGAACAAGGGAAAAGTAAGTGAAATGGTTGATTTTCAAAACGAAGCATTTTAACTTAAAATACAGTTCTCCCAATAATTTATTTCAGAGATAAAGCGTGGAAATGGGCCCTTCAGCCCACCGAGTCTGCACCAATCAGCAATCGCCCACACGCTTGTTCTATCCTACACGCTAAGGAAGCCAATTAACCTACAAACCTGCATGTCTTTGGAATGTGGGAGGAAACCAGAGCACCTGGAGAAAACCCACATGGTCTCAGGGAGAACATACACACTCCGTGCAGGCAGTACCCGCAGTCAGTATCGAAGCTGGGTCTCGAGCAGCAACTCAACTACTGTGCCGCCACATTGATGTCAATGTTCATCCATGTGTTTCCCAAGAACTAGTTAATCTGTCAGGAAAATAAGCTTATTCCAAAGGGAGAGCTGTTATTGGGAACATGTAGATACATGCACTGTGTGTGTGCTGTGTACATGCCTGTGCATGCATTTTCTGTTTTTATATCTAACTTAATTACATTATTAAACTACTATATTAAAGTTAGCCTCATAAGATCGTAAGTGATACGAGCAGAATTAGGCCATTCGGCCCATCAAGTCCACTCTGCCATTCAATCATGGCTGATTGATCTCTCCCTCCTAACCCCATTCTCCTGCCTTCTCCCCATAACCTCTGACACCCGTACTAATCAAGAATCTATCTATCTCTGCCTTAAAAATATCCACGGATGGCCTCCGCAGCCCTCTGTGGCAGAGAATTCCACAGATTCACCACCCTCTGACAAAAGGAATTCCTCCTCACCTTCCTAAAAAACGTCCTTTAATTCTGAAGCTATGAGCTCTAGTCCTAAACTCTCCCACTAGTGGAAATATCCTCTCCACATCCACTCTATCCAAGCCTTTCACTATTTTGTACGTTTCAATGAAGTCCCCCCTCATTCTTCTGAACTCCAGTGAGTACAGACCCAGTGCTGGCAAACGCTCATCATATGTTAACCTACTCATTCCTTGGATCATCTTGTAAACTTCCTCTGGACCCTCTCCAGAGCCAGTGCATCCTTCCTTTGATATGGTGCCTAAAATTGCTAACAAAATTCCAAATGCAGCCTCACCAGTACCTTATAGAGCCTCGGCATTACATCCCTTTTTGTGTATACAAACCCCTCAAAATAAATGCTGGCATTGCGTTTGCTTGCTTTTCTACCGATTTGACTTGCAAATTAACTTTTTGGGAATCCTGCATCAGCGCTCCCAAGTCCCTTTGCACCTCTGAATTCTGGATTCTCTCTTCACCTAGAAAATAATCTATGGCTTTGTTCCTACTACCAAAATGCATGACTCCACACTTTGCTCCACTGTATCCCACTGTATCACTTCTCTGCCCAATCTCCCAACCTGTCCAAGTCCTTCTGCACCCTGCTTTCTCTACACTACCTGCTGCTCCACCTGTTTTCAGTTCATCCGCAGACTTGGCCACAAAGCCTTCAATCCCCTCATCCAAATCATTAATATACAACGTGCCTGAGCACCGAGCCTTGCGGAACTCCGCTAGTCTAGCAGCCTGAAGGAATGGATGATGTTTCGGGTTGAGACCCTTCTTCAGATATATGTATGTTCCCGAAATACAGCGAAAACGGTACACGATAGTGCAACAATTTGAACGAAACGTGATACTGCACACTGCAGGCGAATGTTAAGTAAGGTGCCCCTAAAATGGTTGCGCTATCTTGTACCGTTTTGGCTGTATTTCAGGAACGTATATGTATATATAAGATGAGACTTTTTGTTTTATATATATATATTTAGATAATATTAGGTAGCTGCTTGTCTTGAAATGTCCTCAGCATTTTTTTTGCTAACTTTTCATGTGCCAGGGAGATGGTCACTTGCTGATGGTACACGGTGTGGTAAATCCTGCTAGGCTCAAAACACCTTTATATAGTGGAACTTGAAACTTGTGCTTTCATTTACAGTTCACTGATGTTGCAGAGTAGCTATAGGCCTCTGGGATTAAGGCAATGGGATTTGAAACGTGGTCCCACAGCTTGGGAAAGGACTGTTCAACAGTAGATGAAATCTAAGGCTGAGGTAATATTGCAGGCAGAATATGGCTCCAGTTGATACTCTGACTCCAGTTTGGAAGGACTCTCCATTTTATATGTATGTATGTGTGTTTGTATATATGTATGAAAAAACAGTATTCTTTCTCACCCCACTCACCAGTTTCAGCCTTTTTGTGATGATAAAGAAATATTCTGAATTATTTTATTAAAGATAGGATTTAGCTGTAATGTGGAAACTTGTGAAAATAGGTGCAAGAGGCCCTTCGAGCCAGCACCGCCATTCATTGTGATCATGGCTGATCGTCCGCAATCAACACCCCGTGCCTGCCTTCTCCCCATGTCCCTTGATTCCACTAGCCCCTAGAGCTCTATCTAACTCTCTCTTAAATCCATCCAGTGATTTGGCTTCCACTGCCCTCTGTGGCAGAGAATTCCACAAATTCACAACTCTCTGGGTAAAAAAGTTTTTTTTCACCTCAGTTTTAAATGACCTCCCCTTTATTCTAAGACTGTGGCCCCTGGTTCTGGACTCGCCCAACATTGGGAACATTTTTCCAGCATCTAGCTTGTCCAGTCCTTTTATGATTTTATACATCTCTATAAGATTCCCTTTCATCCTTCTAAACTCCAGTGAATACAAGCCTAGTCTTTTCAATCTTTCCTCATATGTCAGTCCCGCCATCCCAGGGATCAATCTCGTGAACCTACGCTGCACTGCCTCAATTACAAGGATGTCCTTCCTCAAATTAGGAGACCAAAACTGTACACAATACTCCAGATGTGGTCTTACCAGGGCCCTATACAACTGCAGAAGAACCTCTTTACTCCTATACTGAAACCCTCTTGTTATGAAGGTCAACATTCCATTAGCTTTCTTCACTGCCTGCAGTACCTGCATGCCAACTTTCAGTGACTGGTGTACAAGGACGCCCAGGTCTCGCTGCACCTCCCCCTTACCTAACCTAACTCCATTGAGATAATAATCTGCCTCCTTGTTTCTGCCGCCAAAGTGGATAACCTCACATTTATCTATATTATACTGCATCTGCCACGCATCTGCTCACTCACTCAACCTGTCCAGGTCACCCTGCAACCTCCTAACATCCTCTTCACAGTTTGCACTGCCACCCAGCTTTGTGTCATCTGCAAACTTGCGAGTGTTGCTTCTAATTCCCTCTTCCAAATCATTCATATATATGGTAAACAGTTGCGGCCCCAACACCGAGCCTTGCAGCACTCCACTCGCCACTGCCTGCCATTCTGTAAAGGACCCGTTTACTCCTACTCTTTGCTTCCTGTCTGTCAACCAATTTTCGATCCATATCAACACTGTACCCCCAATACCATGTGCTCTAATTTTAGTCACCAATCTCCCGTGCGGGACCTTGTCAAAGGCTTTCTGGAAGTCTAGATAAACTACATCCACTGGCTCCCCTTCATCCATTTTACTTGTCACGTCCTCAAAAAATTCCAGATGATTAGTCAAGCATGATTTCCCTTTCATAAATCCATGCTGACTTGGACATCCTTTTACTGCAATCCAAATGCACCGTTATTACCTCTTTAATAATTGATTCCAGCATCTTTCCCACCACCGAAGTCAGGTTAACTGGTCTGTAATTTCCCATTTTCTCTCTCGCTCCTTTCTTGAAAAGTGGGATAACATTAGCTATCCTCCAATCCACAGGAACTGATCCTGAATCTATTGAACATTGAAAAATGATCACCAATGCGTCCACTATTTCTAGAGCCACCTCCCTGAGGACCCTGGGATGCAGACCATCAGGCCCAGGGGATTTATCATCCTTCAGTCCCATTAGTCTACCCAATACTATTTTTCGCCTAATGCAAATTTCTTTCAGTACCTCTACCCCCCTAGATCCTCTGTCCTCCAGTACATCTGGGAGATTGTCTGTGTCTTCCTTAGTGAAGACAGATCCGAAGTACCTGTTCAACTCTTCTGCCATTTCCTTGTTACCCATAATAATTTCACCCGTGTCTGCCTTCATGGGACCCACATTTGACTTTGCTACTCTTTTTCTCCTAACATATCTAAAGAGGCTTTTACTGTCCTCCTTTATTCTTGGCCAGCTTCCCCTCGTACTTCATCTTTTCTGCCCGTTTTGTTACCTTCTGTTGTCCTATGAAAGTTTCCCAATTCTCTGGCTTCCGGCTACTCTTTGCTGTGCTATACATCTTTTCTTTTCGTTTTATTCCATCCCTAACCTCCCTTGTCAGCCACGGTTGCCTCCTACTCCCCTTAGAATCCTTCTTCCCTTTTGGAATGAAATGATCCTTCGTCTTCCGGATTATGCTCAGAAATTCCTGCCATTGCTGTTCCACCGTCAATCCTGCTAGGATCCCTTTCCAGTCTACCTTGGCCA